>NW_010192829.1:218276-220459 GCF_000695765.1 Mesitornis unicolor | reverse complement strand
TTTTCCTTGAAGTGAGTCTGAAACCCACTACGCTTCCGATACAGACTTTGAGGATATCGACGGAAAAAACCAAAAACAAGGCAAAGGAAAGGTATGTGTAGTTTATGGGGATACTGAAACACTTTGCTGTTACGAGTTGGAG
The DNA here is from genome assembly GCF_000695765.1 of Mesitornis unicolor. Taxonomy (NCBI): domain Eukaryota; kingdom Metazoa; phylum Chordata; class Aves; order Mesitornithiformes; family Mesitornithidae; genus Mesitornis; species Mesitornis unicolor. Next base: position 220,317 of record NW_010192829.1, on the reverse strand, counting down.
AGTTCAGCACTTGCTTTGGAGCTTGAATGAGCTAGGAATATTTTCTGAAAGTGCGAGTACTCTGTGGAGAGATTTTGTATTTGTATTTGCATTTGAAATGCTTCACCTCGAGTATTTGCATGGTATTTCCTTAGTGCTACGAAGGCATAAGGGAGGTGGGGAAGAAAAATAGTAGCTTTGATTTGATTAATCTCTCTGCATGGGTTCCATCCTGTACTTAGATTTGGTGCTAATACAGTCTTGGTTGATGTAATTAATTCTGGCTCTCTTTTAGTTTGGGAAGTGAACAAAGCCCAGTAATTCAAATAAAAGGGTTTTTCTTTATATAGGCAGACAGGAGGTTACACTGCCTGACTGGGGAGGTCTAGACCCAGTTGATAGCCCTTCTGTCCCCATGTCGGGTGGGTGTCCTCCCCACCTGGGTGGCTCCTGCTCTCTCGCTGGCCTTCACGCACGTGTGGCTGCTGCACGGTGGCCTGGGCAGTGATCACCTTGCCAGGCACGCCATTTACCTACGCTGGTACAGAGCACCCAGCTGTTAAGTGATCGTGAGGAATAGCTTTGTACAACAGCCACTGAATTTCTGTTTAATTGTTTTTCTTTCTCCTTTCTGTATGTCATACCTGATTTGGGGAATCAAATAGAAAGACACCTGTCTGGTCTTCCTCACCCCCACCTGCCAATGTGTGTTCAAATTGAAACAAACCAAAAGGTTAATGAGTTGCAAAAGAGAGTTTTTTAAAATGTGATTTGTTAAGGGAATTAACATAGCTATTTTAAATAAAATATGTGTAATCTGTTTTGCAGCGTAAACATGAGAAAAATATGTGTGTCATATGTTGTCACTAATGGTGCTTTTAGTTGCTAGAAGATACTAAATGAGGGAAGGTGGAAGTGGAACCGGTAGAATTCCCATCAGTCTTCGTGTCAGTCAGGACCAGCTGGGATTCTCAACTTTGCATTTTAAATCTGGTTCCTGAAAGTAAAAGGCATTGCTTGTAGTGGTCGTAGTGTGAATAGTAGTTTTTTTTGTTAATACGTAATACCCAACTGAAACTTCTTGTGTGTGCGTGTGACTGCAGACCTGTAAAAAAGGAAAAAAAGGACCGGCGGAAAAGGGGAAAAGTGGAAACGGAGGAGGGAAACCGGGTGGTCCAAATCGGATGAATGGACATCACCAACAGAATGGTGTGGAAAACATGATGCTGTTTGAGGTAGTTAAAATGGGCAAGAGTGCTATGCAGGTAAGATCTGGCGTACCTCTGTGACTTTGGTGAATGTACAGCTTAAATATAACAGTGTTTTCTGTACAGAGAATTGAACAAAATGAAGCCTAAACTAATTTTTTTAATTCAATTTCTAGTTTTCAGTTCCAGATAAGATTTTTTTTTTTAAAGTTGGTTTTGCATTTTTAAGGTTTGAAGTTGAATGAACTGATTTTTCATTTCTAAATACTGGATATGATTAATCACAATATATAACGAAGAAATTCAGACTGCAATTCCAAGTGAATTTTCAGCATCCTGAATGAGGAGAGGTTATTTTAGATGACATCACCTTAAAGTCCTTTTTGTGTGGCTGTAGTTAGGTACAAATGTGTGCCTATAGTTGTCACCGAACTTAACAAGAAATGTGTAGTTTGTAGATGCACCCAGAGTTCTGATTATCTGAAAAGAAATAATTGCTTCTCTCCTCTCACCCCAAGTAAAATCACTTAAATCACTTGCAACTTAAAAGAGTAGTCTTTAAATTTCCCTTAAGTTGGCTTGGCCTAATGTATATTGCAACACTCAAATTGGTTGAAATTAGGGTCAGGAAATGTTAACCTGTTGGAAGACTCCGCATTAGGCACTGTCTCCACTGCATGTACTGATAGGACTGATGTCCATCTAACAAGAAGTGTAGCACTTTTAAAAAAAAACCAAAGCACACCCCTTTCCTTCCCAACTCAAATTCAGTTAAATCAGTGAAGCATTTTCTGGACTGTGGATCCTCCAGTGGAGAGGGGCTTAAGTGTAAGCCTGTCAGCCATGGAGCCTTC
>NW_010192829.1:215028-218245 GCF_000695765.1 Mesitornis unicolor | reverse complement strand
GCTGACTCACTCCTGTGACTCCTCAGCAGGCTCAGAGGCAGACTGGCTTTGGGACCGAACATCTCCAGCGTGCAGCTCTGCGATAGCTCGCAGGAAGCTGAGGCTGTGTGCAGTGCTCTCGAGATCTGCGGGCTCCTGCGTGAGAGCTGGGAGCCTTGGCGCCTGAATTCCTTGGCAGAAATTTAGTTCAGACTTTTGGAAAAGAACAGGCTACTTTGATGTGTTTGCACGGAGAATTTCTGCTAATTCTGTTACTTGTTTTGTTCCGCTGCATAAAAAACCCATACTTTTCTGGTTGTTGCTCTGTGTGCTACATTTTCATCTCGCTATCGGCATTTGTATCTTCATGACTTTTTGAAGTGTTTAAAACAATAAACGCTCGGTCTTTTACGTTCCAAGAGCAAAATAGACCTTTGCCAGGCTTGGTTACTCTGTTGAATTGGGAAACTATACCTGCGTAATAGAGTGAGTCTTGGTCAATACTCTTTGTCAAAACTAAAGAAGAAAAGTATTCTCAGTGTTTCTAAAATGAAGCCCACCTCAGCACTCAGCATGAAAAGTTTTCTCTGTGGCCCTTGGCGATTGCAGAATTTCGATAAGAATTTTTATTTTCTCTTATTTCCGTTCCATCCCTTCTCCTGAGTTCGTGTCTGTTCTCTGGCTAAAACAGGCGGTTCATCCACTGACACAAAATGCTTAGAGAAGCTGCTGTTCTGCTGGACACTCTCTAAAATAAATTCTGAAAACAAGGGTGCTTGACCGAAGTATTTGTTGCCTTCCTAGCATTATTCTGTGCTCGCACAGCGACTTTCTTTATAGCCTAATTTAAGATGTTTCCTAGATTATTTCCCCCTCCCCACAGACCCATCAAATCAGTACTAGTTTGTAGGTTCTGCTCCTACTGGGAAGACTTCAGACAGTTTCACTTTGAGTTCTTATTTAATTATTTTTGTCTTGCTGATGAAAGTTGTGCATTACATCATAAACAGTCTTAAATTTAGGGAAGAGTGATTTAGCTCTGTCTCTGTTCAGAAATTCTTCTGCGTGGCACTAGGTTCTGTTTGTCCTCACAGCATCACTGCTTGTGTAGGAGCGGAGAAGAGTACAGCCAGGAGGCACTGGAGGTGCTGTGTGCTCCAGTTGTCTTCGGGGTGTTCTGAACTGTTCACCATCTCTGTTTAGGGTGACTCGAGATTCTAGGGCAGGGGATCAGCACATATGAAAAAATGAAAATGGAGAGCTTGGTACTGAAGTGACTCGTGCACCTGTGATAATACATTAATTGTATGATGTGTGTTTTTATGACTTACGCAGTAGGCAGTTTGTCCTGTACACACAGATGGTGTAAACGTAATTGCATGGAAATTCTCTTTTCTCAAAACCATTATCACAGGCTTCCTGTTCATTAAATTCCCTTTAAGTTTTTTTTAGTATAATGCTCTTGTTGCTATTTGGCTTAGTTAATAAAGAGTAACTTGTATCCGTGCAGTGTAGGGCAGTGCTGTTCATCCTCTCATGGCTAATCTATGTGGAGCACGGCTCATCAAAGGGAGGGCGTTTCTGAAGAATACAGGGAGTGGTAGCTGTTCAGACGGAGCACCTGCATCGTGTCTTCAGAGAAGTGTCACTGGTGTGGGGGAAAGAAATGGAAACAGTTACTTCTGCGTTCTTTCTCAAAAAAAGTTACTGTAAGATTATGTGGCGTTCCCCTGCTTCGTGTTTAGGTGCGGGTTTTGTACTTGTATACGTTTAAAGAATGAAATGAGTTCTGTTCTTGAAAATGGCATTATGAACATTTGGGTCTGTATTAAAAACCCACAGAGTTCAGGTTATTCATGGAAAGAACAGGAATCTCTTACTGAAAAGCAGTTAAACTACACTAACTGTCTTTGATTTATGAAAACTAAGAAGTGCCTTTTTGTTTTTCTTTTCAGTCTGTAGTGGATGACTGGATAGAGTCATACAAACATGACAGAGATATAGCACTTCTTGATCTCATTAACTTCTTTATTCAGTGTTCAGGCTGCAAAGGTAAGATACTGAGATGTTTACTCATCCGTTTAAGTAATACTGTAGGGAACTTACCCTGCAGTCTTACTGCACTTGGTGCAGTAGGACTGGATGTAATTTGTTCTGTTCAGGCCTTTCTCTGTCCCAATAAACTCCTAGCGTGCATAAATCTCCAGAGAGCTAGCAGCATTCCTCAGAGGTTATCTATGCTCTCAAGAGCAGTGACCTTTTGTTTATTGTTACCATATAAAATACAGAATCTTCTAATGCTTTCTGAGATGATCCCTGCCATGAATTTTGCAGTATAGATGCAGTAAACTTTAAGAGAGCTATTTGTTTTTTATGTCACCCTTTGCACTCTCACGATTCGAGTCTAACACAAATAGAAATTGCATGGGATCACTGTGTTTATTACAGTGCAGAAGATAATAAGTAGCACTAGAACTGTTCAGAGTTGTCTTGTACCATTTAGAATCTTGAGTCTTGAAAGGTCACTTCAGATTAGTGTAGTCTTCGTCTGATGAAGAGGTCTGGTGACAAGCATCTTTGGCTGCTGAATATTTGTGAATGAGTAAATTCCAGATGTGTGTGTCCATGCACACAAACACACTTTTGAAAAAGAACAATAATAAAAGTAAAGCAATAATAAAAACCATATATATGTATACAAAAGAAAAAGTACGGGTGCCGAGCACTTGTTATTCACGGTGCTAAAATAAAAAAATGTGTTACCTCTTACAAAACAGCTGTATAATCTGTCTGTTAGCTGAAACTTGATCATTTTTACTCTGTAGCAGGCAGCATGTCATCTGCAACCCACCTCTCTGATATCAGAAGTGCTAATAACCTAATATCTAAATTGTAGGGGTTGTTACAGCAGAGATGTTCCGACATATGCAGAATTCTGAAATAATCCGAAAAATGACTGAAGAATTTGATGAGGTAAGTTAATCAAGTGCTCATGAGGTATTGACATCAGGTTTTTATTTTACTGGATCACGTTGCTACCGGTTTCTGTCAAGGGTAAAGTCAGCTGTAAAAATGACGGGACTTCTGTGAATGAAAACCTTGAACTCCCTTATTTCACTGAGCTTGTAAGACTAGGAGGTAAAGATGTACATATATCCAAGTTGTTTTATTTATGGTGTGAGAAATCAATATCCACTTTCAGTTTCTGGATAGTAGGAACTGTGTGGGATGCCTCCCT
>NW_010192829.1:141666-214997 GCF_000695765.1 Mesitornis unicolor | reverse complement strand
TGTGTATATAAGCCTTTAAGTCATCTTCAACTAAATTTCAGATTGGTTGTTAAATTTCTTTATGCATTCATTAATTTGAAGTTGATTGTTCTTCAGCTGAAAACTTTAATGCTTTGCGTTTCATGGGAATTACAACTTTTTCTCCTTTAAATTGTCATTTACTTTCTGTTCCACTGAGTGTTGTAGTGAGGTGGGTTGGTGTTTTGGGTTGTGCTGTGTGTTTGGTTTGGTGTGGGTTGGTTGTTTTTTGTGGGTTTACTTTTTGAGTGGTATTCCTTGTGTTCCAAAGAACTGAACTAAAAGGTAGCTTTGAAACCTCCTCCCAACACCTGTCTAATATGAGAATAATTCCTCCCCTCTCTGCCCCCCTGCCATCCCTTAAAATCTTCAACAGAGGGGAAAATACTGTGTATTTTTGTTTAGAAGACTTTAGCATTCCTTGGAACTGTCTCAATTCAGAAATAGTTTTGGTTACCATAAGGTAATGTTGTATGAAATTTATAAAGCTTCAGCTGTGTCTGTTTGTTCAGGCTTTTTTTAAAATTTTTGTTAGTACATGATGCTCACTCTTCCTTGCAATAGAATTCTACTGAACAGCTCTCAGATTTCTCATGCTTCTTCGTGGATGCTGTCTTCATGTTTGACCTGTGATGTTGATTGGCCTCTTAAAGAAGTTGATCACAGAAGCACTGATTCAAATGATGGTCAATTTTTCTCCCCTGTCATTTTACCATTATTTGTGAAGGTTCCCAGATCAGGAGAGGAACACACATTTTTGTTCCATTCAAGGTTGTTACAGTAGGTCACTTTATGACTTCAGGAATTTTCAGTCTAATACGCAAGCATCAGTCCTGAACTGAGCGTTTCTAACGTCTCAGCTATCTGTTGGTGATGGTTACTTTGTTCTAGTGTAACCTGAAGAGATTGGTAAGGGAAGGGGTATGAGTATTTTTTCATTTTTAGTATGACAGAAGAATTTGGGAGCTACTTCAGTATATATCTAGTTATATGCAGTTTTTATGGTAGGCCTTGTAAAATGTTGTCTCTGCATATCGCAAGCCTGAGCTGCAAGGTAAGCGTGTATTTGTGGAATCATGTTCTTCCTATGTATTGTTTTTATAGCCGCGGAGATTTCGGCTTTAAAGTTGTACCCATCTCTTTTTAATCTTTCTTTAATAAAGTAACTTCAGAGACATTTGATCGAGTTTTCTGTTTCCCTTTGGTTTTTAATAGGACAGCGGAGATTATCCGCTAACTATGGCTGGTCCCCAGTGGAAGAAGTTCAAATCCAGTTTTTGTGAGTTCATCGGCGTTCTCGTTCGACAGTGTCAATACAGCATCATATATGACGAGTACATGATGGATACAGTGATTTCACTGCTTACGGGGCTGTCGGACTCGCAGGTCAGAGCATTTCGGCACACGAGCACGCTGGCAGGTCAGTGAATTATATTTACCTGTGTATTGCTTCCAATTTGTTTTGTGTTGCACAGGAATCGTTGTGGTTGAACTTCTCGATTGTCAACGTTCAACTTGTTTCATTGTGCGATACAGTTTTCGTCTAATGCAGCTTTTTTTGGTACAGCTATCTTGTCTTTAGACAGCTTTGTTATGAAGCATTCTTTATCAGCTGTCTAGTACTTACTTTTGTGAGCATAAAGTCTGGTAGAAAAGGAAATAGAGTGAACTTTTCAGCTGATTCAACAAGTCTGTCTTTGTTCATACTAAGGGTGTAGGTATCTTTTTAAGCTCAAATGCAGTTGAACCTGTTAATGCTCTGCATGACGTCAAACAGGAGTTCTATTTTAGACTGGATGCAATTTCTGCTACAAACTTAAATCGTGCTTACAATGAAATAGTAAGTACCATTTCCATTCGTTGTGTTAGAAATAGCTTTAAAGAATGCTTCATTAGTGACTCAGTCATTACATTTCTGTGTGGTTTTAAGTAATTGTCCTTTTTATGGGATTTTTTGTTTTTTCAAATCTGTTAAATTACAAAGAAATCCCTTATGAGTTTAATGTGGAGGAGTGTTTGAAATAAATACATCATTGTATGGGCAAAGGGTAAGCTGCTTGGATAAGGAAGTCCTAAACCTGCATTGATTAATGAAGAGGGGTCTTAAACGGCATTATGCAGCAGTCCACTTATCACGATTTCAGTGTGAACAAGGTGAATTTGGACTCTATGTGAAACTTGAGTAGTTGCCACAGTGGAAATAGCTCTTGTTAGCTTGACTGGAACTGAACTGGCTGATTTCCAGCTAGCTTCAGTTCTGACTTGTGCTATTTCATCGATCTTCTTTCCTGAATATATCGTCAAATTGACTGCTTTATCATATGACTGATGACAAATTGTAGTTCTTAAAAATCATGTTACATACTACTTTTTAAAATTTGAGTTGAACCCGAGTAAAAGTTGCATCAGCTGCCCTGTTGCACGTTAGTTTCTGTCACACAAAATAGTTTTTAGCAGTAGTCTGTCGGCATTTGGTTCACATCAGTAGTTGATTTCGTTGATTTTGTGTAGTTACTTGTGCATCTGATACGAGATGACAGTTTGTGTTCTTGAAGGTTGTGTTATATAGACACAGCCTGCAAAACCCCTGTATCCATATTTACAGTATTTGTGTTTGCAGTAATTTTGGCTTCTCTGATTAGCTCAGACCTGTTCTTTTCGTCTTGATATCCTTGGAGGTCACGGTATGACGATATTTAGGTATAACTGTGTCTTCATGCCTTACTCATCAACCTTATGCTAGTGATACACACTTAATAACGTTCTATGTACGCTTTGCTGATGCAAGCCCTGTCGTGCCTTCTCCGTATGAACTCTTGTAACAGAAGTAAGTTTACTGTTGACAACCTCATGGTTTGTGGAATAAGCATGTTTGCCTGCACCCTTCTAACTAGGGTTCATTCAGGAATAAAAACCTGCAAAAAAACCCACCCCATTCAAGTGTGTTTTGCATTTTGGTCAGTTCTCTGGCCTCAAAATGGCAAGTGTCCTTTCTGCTTTGGGAAATAAAGGAGTTTTGAAAGAAAACTGCCCCTCATTGAAATGAAGGTGAGGGGAAAATGTGGTGCGATAAGGTGGTGTTGGTTGTCTAAGACATTTCCTTTTGAAGGAAGATGATTTTATGTTTGAGGTTGAATGATTTGGTGATATGATCTACTAACTGATGCTAATAATGGAATCCTTTTAGTATTTCGTGGACTATGTTTATAAATCTTACATTCCACCTTCATTTTTGGAGGGAAACATGTCCTATATCTCAGTTCTTTGTAGTATTAAAAAATTGTCAGGAAGAAGAGAACAAAATGTCAGTGTTTTATCCATTGTGTTGATAAGCAGTGATGCAATGCTTAGTAAAACACTAGTGAAGTCCAGAGGTTTGCATATGAAGAAACTTAGAGTACGTGTATTTCTGTCGATAAAGAGAAGGGTTGAGAGGAGAAGGTGTCAAGATTTCTGTCTATAATTTTCCTTAGATAACCTTTTAAGTAATCTTTATCCATTTCAATTTTTTGTAGCCATGAAGCTGATGACTGCTTTAGTGAATGTGGCATTAAATCTTAGTATTAACATGGACAACACGCAACGGCAGTATGAAGCAGAACGGAATAAAATAATCGGGAAACGAGCTAATGACAGGCTGGAACTCTTACTGCAGAAGAGAAAGGAGGTTAGTGCAACTCTGTGTGAGTGGTGAGAACTGACAACTCATAATTAATCTTGTTCTGTAACTTGAATTTGTTGTTTTGTAAAGGTAGTTGTTATTCCCTCTTCCATTCTTTAAGTTGTTTGTGTTTAATATTTGAAAAAGCTACTTTGAAAGGTGCTTCTCACCGACAGGTTTTCTTGAAAAAGAGATGGACGTAAACGTAAACTCTTAAAGTTTTCAGGTGGTGCCATCTTAATAAAGTTAGCAAGAGATACTGCAGTAAGTAATGGATATTTTTCTGGTTTATTTCCTAAACAGAGCTCAGATATGCACCAAAAATCACTATACATTGATTGGTTTTGGCTCCTAGGGAAGAACCCCACTGTCTTGGGCAAAATACTCCTCTATGGTGTCAGTACTGATCTCAGCAGAAAGTGGGTGTAAAGCCTTTGGATAAGGTTTTTTCTTCTACAGAAAACACTGTCAAAATTGAAAATGCAGTCTACTTCTATTTTCTTTCTTCCTGTGTAAAAAGGACTTGCTGATTCACTGCTGGCAGTGCTGTATTTTTAAAAGCCCTAATTCATTCAGGTTAAAGTTTTTATTTTATTGGGGTTTGGGGTTTTTGTTTGGTTTTTTTTGTTTGTTTTCTTGTTTGTTTATTTGGGGGGTTTTGCTTTGTTGTAGACATTAGAAATAACCTCATGATCACAGGAAACATCTCACCTTTACTCTTCAGCTGTGGCACCGTTACCTGTTAATGCTTTTACTTTCTCGACAGTTCAGATAAAGTGACAACTTTGTCGTCTGCTCATCTCACACAGAGCTTGCAGTCTGGGACAGGTCCCTTAAACACCCATTGAATGCACTTGAGCTAGATAGGTGTGCAGGACCAGTCCTGTTACGAGTAATCTAGAGAGAAACAGAAAAGGCAGTGATGTGAGAATCAGGACTCTTCCCAATCTCAATTGCTCTGCATATACTGGCTTTTAGGATTTCCTACCAGCTTTTGATTCTCTGTTTTTCTTATGCTAAAGGAAAGTAAGCTTCAAAGTAACATTCAGTTATTTGTTGGATTTCAGGTTTTGTTTCATTTATAACTCGGCCTTATTCAGTACTAAAATTTGCTTTATTCATTGATTCTTTCTGCGTGTCTTTTGTTTTAGTATCTTGGAAGGTTTTTTTTCCTCTTCCTGATTTAGAGGCTGCTGTGAGCAAGTGTTGATTTAGGCCCAGAACATTTGAAAAATGTTGCTGTGTTAGTCCTTTTCTCCTGCTGCTTGGTCTTTCTTCTTCTTACTGTATTTTCTTAGTTTTTCCTTTCTTCCATGAGTCTTGGATCTTGTGATGCTGTGGAAATTGTTTGTTCTTGCTGGTTACCTAAACTTCTGTAGAAGTCCTTTGTTTTGTATTTGTGTCACCTGCCACCCCCATCTCTGTAAGATCTCTGGTGGGGTTTTGGTGGGAATTTTGGGGTAGTTGGGGATGGTGGTGGTGGTATTTGTGGTTTGTTGAGGTTTGGTTGTTTGGGTTTTTGTTGTTTCTGGTTTGTTTGGGTTTTTGTTTTACCCCAGTCCCATCCACCAAAATGTCAACTTGCTCAGTCGTTGACCATTCTCATTGTCTCAATTTGTCCCCCCTTTATAGTTCAAACTGCAAAAATATGCTTCCCTGCTGACGTTATTTAGTTATTCTCAAATCCTCTGACTTTCTTGTGCTTTCAAAGCAAATACAGTTTTTGGTGTTTGTTTTAAAACACTGCACGTGTCACTTCTCAACTCATTGGCTTGTCTTCTCTGGTGCTGTTACTCTCAGACTAGATTTGTCCGTTACTTACGCCCTCCGGCTCTTTGCATTGAAATTAATTTCTTCTGCTACACCTTGCTCAGTTGCTGCATTTTTTTTCCTCTCTAAGTAATGGTTGAGGAGGAAAAATCACTCGAAGCATAGTGTGTGTGCTGCTCGTGTGTAGCCATTTGTAAATTCCTTCATCTGTATCTTGTCTTTTTGGATCACAAATTCTTTTGCATACAGAAAAGACTCCTCATAATGCAGTTCACATGATTTGGGTATTTTTGTAATAGTAAGCGTCCATAAAAACATAGTAAGCCTATTAAAAATCGGGTTGAACATCAGACTTAAAAAATTACTGGAAGATTAAATCAGGTTTTCTTAGGAGTAACTTAAGGAGCTCGCAGAACCCTAAGATGTCTTTGTTACAGTTGAAGAACAGTTTTTCAGCGGTCAGAATTACTAAAATGTGTGTGCTGTGGTGGATAGAACTAAATAATAGCATATTGCACTGGGAGACAGACTTGTGAATGCTTCAGTAAGGGATTTAACAGCCACACTTGCCCATGTTAACTTAATCTGGTTTATCTGGCATCAGCACCGTCTGATCTGACTGTAACGGTGCTGCTCACTGCTTATGTACTCCTTTCTTTCTTTCAGCTTCAGGAAAATCAGGATGAAATAGAAAACATGATGAATGCAATATTTAAAGGTGTTTTTGTGCATAGATACCGGTAAGTTTCTCTTAGTAAGTAATTTGTAGCTTCGTTAATTTATTTTGGAAGCTGGCGATGAGTTATTTCGAATTACTGATCTATTTGATCCTGTCCTTCTCTCCACAGCGATGCAATTGCTGAAATCAGAGCTATCTGTATTGAAGAGATTGGAATATGGATGAAGATGTACAGTGACGCCTTTCTCAATGACAGCTACTTAAAATACGTAGGGTGGACTATGCATGATAAGGTGAGCTGCCCTGAGAAAAAGGAACTGAGTCATGAAGTGCAGGACGAGCACAGGACTCCGAGACGACTCTTTAAGAGTTATAAATTGAAGACTTTTATTTTATCAGAAGCCGCGCTTTTATAGTCCAGAATCCCTTAGTCATATCACATAAGCATTTCTATTGGTTACATATGTGTCCATCTTGTCTAAGCTAATACATGATTGGTTACTATCTTACACACGTGTCACCACCCACATCCTCTTCCGGTTGGTTTACTTCCGGGTCGTTCTCTTGCCCCATCACCGTACTTCCTCATTCTTTATCCCTATGCCATCTTAATGTAGTCTTTCTAAATTACAGAATCCTTAAGGTGGTGATTCTAAATTATACAACTCTATATAATCATATCTATTTTCATTCGTGAAGCCTCCAACAGTGAAGCATAACTCCACATTTGTGGTGGTTGATCTTGGAGACTACGTTCTGATCTCTTAACTGTTTTAATCAGTCACTGCTTTTCTTAACACTCAGAAGCACTGGCGTTTCAACACTTAAATTAAAGAGACTTGAATCTTTTGAATGGTTTTAGAGAGTATATATAGATTTTTAAGGAACTGCTATTTGTAAGGAAATGGATCTTTGTTTGTTTATTGCTGATACATACTTCTACTTTATAATACCTAACTATTTAAAATTAATACATCTCACATGGCATATTCCAGTCATATATAGCCTAACAGTTGCCCTGTTTTGCCGAGTCAAGAAACTTTTTAGCATTCTCTGCTAGCTGTGAAAGGCATGGGAAAAGTCCTGCGTTGAGCCGATGAATACCTCAAGCTGTTACTTACCAGCTATGAGCTAGAGATTATTCTCTGCTTGGAGTGGTTAACAGATAGAGTTTATAAATACTCACTGTTGAGTCAGCACATAGTCTTGGTTCTTGCGCTGGAGACTTCAAGCTATCAAATTTGAAGTGAAAACAAATGAGGGATGTGCACTCGTGCTATGCTGTTCATGCGTTTGCTATCAGAAACCAGTCACCTCTGGCAGTGGGGTGATAAGCAGCTGCGTGACGTTGGTTGTCTTAGACATTTGAAAAGTATTTTGTATCTATACCTTAAAACATGTTCTCCTCTAAAGCAGGTCTTGTACTTCAGAAGGGATATTTCTCTGCATCTACTTTGTAGTTCTGATCTAACAAGAGATGGCCATTAATGATGTAGACGTTGCCAATTTTAATTTAAGTGAAAGAAACCACAGAATTCTACTTATAAATAATCTTGAGCATTCAGAGGATGTTTTTAAAACGTGAAAGAAGTGTATTTTTACCTACAGAGATAGTAACTGCAGTAAGACATTAGGGTTTTCTTGTTTGATTGATTGAGGGTTTTTTTCCCTCGTTGGCTTGTTACAAACAAGGACGTTTTCTTATGTCATTAATGTGATTATTGATAGTATATCTTGACAGCATTTAATCTCTTTGAATTAATTCAGACTGCAAAAGAAGCTTGAATGATTTGAAGATCACATCTATATTCTATACTGACTTTTAATCCAATTCTTTTATTTTATTTTAGCAAGGGGAAGTAAGACTCAAATGCCTAACTGCTTTGCAAGGGCTTTACTATAATAAAGAGCTTAATTCCAAATTGGAACTCTTCACCAGTCGGTTCAAGGTTAGTGATTTAGTTTATAGTTTTAAGTACATATGGATTTTTTTTGAAGTTTAAACTTACTCAGTTTCTTTCCTCTTTGCAAACACTTTCTTTTGTGTTCTTAGGATAGAATTGTGTCTATGACTCTTGACAAAGAATATGATGTTGCAGTCCAGGCAATAAAATTACTCACTCTTGTTTTACAGTAAGTATGTGTATATCTCCTTCTCTGACCTACAGCAGATGTTAAAACTTAAGTGTTTGTCATACCTGTGGGCGAGGACAGCAGCTTTACAGCATTCAGATAAGCCATAGAGAAGTGTCTATGCATCTTCCAGCTGAACAAACGAATTTCACAAGTAACCTGTCTAGAACAGTGCTGTCATTTACCTACCACAGCTAAGTGTAAAGGCTAGAAACGTAGGATTTAGCCTCCCTAATTCGAAGCTATCGTGCAATATTTGAACTGAAGAAATACAGGATATATTGAACCTTACATGGCAGTTGAACTGTTGAGCGTAACCTTCTACCAAACGCTTGTACTTTGTCAGTAATGTCTGTTTAGGAAGACTTTGAAACTAAGCCAATTTGTCTTGGATTTTAGGGTGATAAATTGAAGGAAAAGGCTTAGATCTCCTTCATTTCCATCTCCCTTGTTAGACTTCATACTCTATTAACTCAGCTTTTTTTTCTTCTTCCCTCTTCCCATCCCCACCCTTAGGAGTAGCGAAGAAGTTTTGACTGCAGAAGACTGTGAAAACGTCTACCATCTGGTTTACTCGGCTCATCGGCCAGTAGCAGTTGCCGCAGGGGAATTTCTTTATAAAAAGTAAGATGGAGAAATCATAGTTGATTTCTTTTTCCTGTAGATTTTGTTGTGTGCATTAATACTGTGATTCTTGTTAGTTTTAATTAAGGAAAGGAAAAACTGAACAGCGGAGTTGCCTTAAGAAATAATTCATAGAAAATGAGACACTGCTGCAGACTTTGAACAGTTGTGTTTTTCTGAATGGGAAGCAGAGAGTAATTTTGAAGGGTGCACTTTGAAAGCTTGTACCTGCAGGGAATAATTCTCCTTTTCTATCCTTCCAGTGTTCTGTGAAACACCTTAAAAAGCTTATAGAGTTTGATAGCTAAAACTTGTGCTTGCATCGTGATGAGAATTTTCCCACGTGTAGTTCCACCCCCTCCATGTGACCATTTCATAAAGTATTTTTCTGTTTAAAAGAAAATAAATTACTGTGGCGAAGGCAATGAGGAAGAAGCGTGTCCTGAAATAATTTTTTCTTTTAGGCTTTTCAGCCGCAGAGATCCTGAAGAAGATGGAATACTTAAAAGGAGAGGAAGACAAAGCCCGAATGCTAATCTTGTGAAGACGTTAGTGTTTTTCTTTTTAGAAAGTGAAGTAAGTTCAGTTTCGGGGATATCCTTGTTCTTGTGGTGGGTGTTTCGTTTTGTTGGTGTTGGGTATTTTTTGGTGGGTTGATGGGGTTTTTTTGGTTTATGGTTGAGTTTGGGGGATTTTTTTGTTTGGTTTTTTTATTTGTTTGGGGTTTTTTTGTGAGGAGGTGGTGTTTTTTAAAATTTAGTCAGTTGATGTTTTTCTTTTCCTCCCTCATTGGTTAATAACCATTAATCTCTCCTGGCTTTCCTGATATTTTAGAAACCTGGGGGTCAAAAGACTGTGTGGTTGTGTTTATTTGAAGGATCTGTCTGGTACACAGTATTGAGACAGACTGTGAGCTCTGCTCTGACAAACACTCTTCCATCACTATTCATGCTAATGTGTAGGTGAAAAGTAATGGTGATTTAGGAGATTTGTCAGGAGAGGGGGGGAAAGAGCCCCCCAGACAAACAAAACTGACCCCCACCTCCCTGTTCCCCAGGTTCTGACAGATCTTACAGCAGTTGGTCTGGATTCATATTTTAAGCTAACTGGGGAAGAGAACTTGCAGAATTTTGCTGGTTTTTTGCCACAGACAGGAGCCAGGCGAGAAAGAAACCCTGTATTCTAGCAAGTTCTGTAATGACCGTTATTGCTGATAAAGAAGAATACTTAATCTGTTCCGTTCTCATTTCAGTTGCATGAGCATGCTGCTTATCTTGTGGACAGCATGTGGGACTGTGCAACAGACCTCTTGAAAGACTGGGAATGTATGAACAGTCTTCTGTTGGAGGAGCCTCTCAATGGAGAAGAGCGTAAGAGTTTTCTTTTGTAGATCTTTCTCCATGTTGCCATGTGATTTCTGATAGTCTTGATTTATATGGAAATAAAATGTTTACCTTTGAGTCCCCATATATTCTCTAATTTTACATGACTATAATAACTAACTAATATAATACTGATTATAAAATGTGAGGAAGAGTGGAAAGAGGTCACTTCTGGTATGGAAGTGAGACACAGAACAGCAATGGTGGGAGCTGAAGAGGGAGGAAAGAGTTGGAATAAGGATGCAGTGTCTGGTTTCCCTGTTGTTCCACAGGTTCAGGCTGCACTTCTGGCATTAGAGAAACTAAGTTGCTTGTGAAACTGGTTCATGTATTAAGTGTGAAAATGACCCTATGGAAAAGTACTGTTAATTCTTTAATGACAGTAAACAAAAAACAGCCCCCTGACATAATTCAGTAACTCACAGGCCCTACCTACTAAACAGACCTCTGAAAAATGCAAAGGAACTGAAATTATTACAAAAGTTGGTAATTGTTTCATCCTGTCCTGTCTCATCCAGTGATATCTCAATTTTAGATATTTTCTTGTATTGCTTTGCAAGGTGCTTGTCTTCCTTATCCCTTGTGCTAACCCCAGCCCCAGGAATCAGCTGTTGGCCTAAATGTCTTTCTTTTTTTCTTTTAAAAAATAAATGTTTTGATCCTTAGATACTAATACTTGTGGAAAATGAAAAAATCAAGTTGTGTACTAACATCTGTTTCTTGAATTTCAGCTTTAACAGATAGACAGGAAAGCGCACTGATTGAAATAATGCTTTGTACTATTCGGCAAGCAGCTGAATGTCATCCTCCTGTGGGAAGAGGAACAGGAAAAAGGGTAGGAGGAAAAAAGCGACTTGTCTAGAGATGTGGGGATGGCTGTGTGGACAGCGTGGGAAGGAGGAGGCTGTAGGCTGTTGCTGCTGAAGGGACTGAGTTCAGAAATGGACTGCCCTGGGTAGTTCGCTTTTTCTGGACTTTGACACACGCTTAATACTGTTTGGACTACTGCATTTGTTTTTACTGTTAAAGGTGATACAAAATTGATTTTGAGAGTAGTATTGGTTGGAGAGGAGAACAGAAATCAATGTTAGGGAGAGCCAAAGCTATTTTCAATTGGAATGAGCAAAGTGAGGGAAGGGAATATACCTCCTGGGCTCTTTGGAAGGAGGAGGACGGTCTGCTGATGGGCCCTTCTCTGATAATGCAGAGCTTAGACAGCGCTCTTCCTGGGGCATTAAGCAGGGGAGGGAGCTGCTTTCAAGACTGCAGCTTTTGGTAAGAAACCCATTTAGGTAGAGATTGACAACTTGTATGAAGATAAGATTGGCATATGAATTGAATAAATACCGTTAAAAATTGTAAGCAAGCTGAAAGCTTTGCTGTTCTTTCATAGTCAAGACCAGCATTCTGACCATGGTATTTTGTTGCAGGGAAGATAAACCTTTTGCTCTAGATTGTCACCTTGGTTTTCAAGATAATGATTTTTTTAGGCTTTTTTCCTTTTACGCTGCTGTGTTACAGGGATATTAAAAGGTCTGTGTGCCTGTCATTACATTCATGATAAAGAAACTTTGTATCAGAACTTTCAGTTGTAAAATCCTCACAATAGTAATATTTCAGGTGCTGACAGCAAAGGAAAAGAAAACGCAGTTGGATGACAGGACAAAAATTACTGAACTTTTCGCAGTGGCACTTCCTCAGTTGCTAGCAAAGGTAGGTTGAATTCATTGCTTGCTGATGGACTGGTGTTGAAACGGTAACAAGTACAGTTTCTGTAACTAGCTCTATGGCTTGCTAAAGTTCTTACTAGTCTATTAGTATTTGATGGTCTTATTAATAGGCTTGATGAATATTTAACGTAACGAATTGTGTTGTCCAAGTAATTTTTCATTTAAACTTTTTTCTTTTCAATTTTACAGTATTCTGTAGATGCAGAAAAAGTCACCAACTTACTGCAGTTGCCACAGTACTTTGATTTGGAAATTTATACAACCGGGCGACTAGAAAAGGTAAGGGTGACATTGAATAACCCTGAACACCAAAGGAAAAACCCAGAATTTAGACGTAGTCACTGGAATTTCCGTCACCGATGTAGGTGCTGTTCTGCTGTATTTTAAAAAAAGTTTTAGTGGAGAATCTTGCCAGTTAGATGAACTTTATTCAAGAGCATTTATTGTTGGGTTATGGTCATGTTTGAGGTATGCTGCCTGAGAGATGAAGCTCGCAGAAACAGCTTGATAAGGCTTCTTTTTCTGATCGCTGAAACTAGTAAACCACCATCTTCATTGCATGGAAAAGGGGAAAACTGTCAGATCACAAATTATGCTCTCATTTTGTCTGCTGTGGTCATGAAGTTGATGTAAGCTGTTCTCATCTCTCTCTTCTTCTCAGAGGCACTATTTTGCTGTATTATGAAGCACGTGTCTGGAACCTGCTAGGGCCAAAACAGTACTAAAACGTGTAGCCTAGCAGTGATACAACAGCAGCGAGCAGCTGAGGTTGAGGGGGAGGCGTATGAGAACAGCTGAAGTTGGTTGCAGTGCTGACACTTGAGTGTCAGAAACTAAACCTTCAATTATACAGCTTTTAAGACCATGTATAAAGTGTTTGTGTGAGTGAGAGATAAATGCTTCTGTGTAGTTCAGTTGCTATTGCACATTCAAATGTTACTAAAAATTTGCAGTTGTCAGTATGATTTTATCTGACTTCGTTAAATGCATTGACTCATTAGCCTTTGTCAAGCTCCTACTTAATTTCTGCTAAATAGGTTTTTTTTTCTTTTTTTATTTTCTCAGAAGCTACGCTGGCTTTCCAGAAATGTTTTGTGTTCTGTATCATAGTTACAAAAGTAATAAATAGAATTTATCTTTTAAAATTACTTAGGATTTCTTGAAAATACGTATGCCTCTGTCTGTGTGTGTGTGTATAAATATATATATGAATGAATGAATGGATATTTTTTCCTACACCTCCTCTTTCTTGCAGCATTTGGATGCCTTACTGCGACAAATCCGGGATATTGTGGAGAAGCACACAGATACAGATGTTTTGGAAGCCTGTTCAAAAACATACCACGCTCTCTGTAATGAAGAATTCACAATCTTTAACAGGGTTGACATTGCAAGAAGTCAGTTAATAGATGAATTGGCAGACAAGTTTAATCGACTTCTTGAAGACTTCCTGCAAGAGGTATTTTAATGTGCAAGATGAACTTCTCCTGCCCTTGTCAACATTTCCAGTATGTTTTTCCGCCTTCCTGTGCAAGTCCATGAGTTAGGGATGGGACCTTCACTCTGACTTTCAAAATGGCTAAGTCAAGCAGAGTAATACAACATCATTGCTGGGATTATGTGAACTCAGACTGTCCCTTTATATTCGGACAGTGAGCCTTTAATTTTAATCTCCTTTTGAAAGTGTCTTCTGGGAAATTGAGATAAGTTTCAGATAAACTATGAAATTATGTAAACGTCTTACCTTCAGGTTTTGAAGTTCGTGTGTTTGGCAGATGTAGCATTTTAATTCCACTAGGATTCTCTTCAGATGTACGAGTGTTGCTAGTCTAGCCGGTGTTTGCATGTTGCTGTTGATAAATATCAAAATCTCTAGAAAACACTCTCCCTCCCTTCCTGGATGCAAGCAGACGCAGTTAATAGCTTAAAAATCACTTTGTTCCCACACTGTGCTAGTCTGAGGAGTGAGAATTTTGTGATACAGTATTTATCTTCACTATGTGTGATCTCCGACATACAAACAAAACGTGGTTCTCCCCCTCCACCTCTGTGATAAGGAGCATGGGAAGTGTCTTTTTGACGACTTCATTCTCCACACTTCTCAGATGCAGACTTATTTTACCAAGCTTTGAACTAGGACTCCACTCCAGAAACCCTAGATAGACGTGGACTATGTGAGAAATGTGCCTAGTAGTCCATTTATTTCCTCCTTTGTGAGAAAAGGAAAGAATGAGAGGTGAAGCAAGGAAACGAAACATCACACAGTTGGCTTGAAGGAAAATTGCAAGTACTCTTGGTAGAAGTGTTGAAATCCGTAGTGGTTTTGATGAGGTTGTGCAAGTACAGAACAGTGAAGGCATTGGACTTGCAGTGTCTCTGATACGCTGGTGAGGGGGAGTTGCTGTGACCACAGGTAGTTCATTCTTCAGTGGATGCTCTTTGGACACTCTCCTTTTTACTCTCTTTCTTTTTCCAAATGCAAGTTTGTCAGAACGTGGGGGGGAAATTAGAGCAGAACACTTCCCTTGCCTCTCTCAAAGACTTTTTTCCTGTGATTAAAGTAAGATTGAAGTACTGACCTGTGGCCCATCTAGTCCAGCATCTATTGTCTGACAGTGGCCTCTGCTGGATTCTTCAGAGAAAATTGAAGCACCTACATAAACATTGCGTTCTGCTATCCTAGACTTCTCCTCCTACCTCCTCCCTGCCCCCCATTTCTCCTTTTGCTGCTATTTCTAAGCATTAACTGCTGCCTTCTCTCTCAAAACTCTAAAACCAGTTGTTCTTGATAAGTAATTCAGACGCAGTGCTCTCATCTTCACTCACACTTCGTTAGTGATTTGGGGAGGGGGTGAGGTGGTGGTTTGGGGCTTGGTAGTTGGGTTTTTTTTAATCTTTTCTAGTTACCTAGGTTTTTCTAGCATAAGCTGCTTGGAATATCTTAATGTATGATTATTAAATAGGGGGAGGAACCTGATGAAGATGATGCATATCAAGTCTTGTCAACACTGAAGAGAATCACTGCTTTTCACAAGTAAGTAGACTTCTGCAAACACCTGGCAGGGTTTGTGTCCTAAAAAGGTTGGGTTTGTTTGTTTTTAAGGGGATATCTTTAACTTCCTAATGCAACTCGGAGGGTTCTTTTTCTTTAGTGTGAATGACTGAGAGTTGTGCAGAGCATGATGCATCTTGAATATATGAAGCAATTGATACAAACCTGAAATCTGCGGTTTTTGCTTTGGCTTTTTTGTGTTGGTTTTTTGGTTGTTGTTTTGATTAGCGGGAGGGGATGTTTGGTTGTTTTTGGTGGTTTGGTTTGTTTGGTTTGGGTTTGGTGGTGGTGGTTTTTAACCATTTAGCCTTTTAGTAGTTGTTAACATCAAATTGCAGAAATGGCCTTAGTTAAATTACATCTTTGTGTTATTTCTAATGCTTCCAGTGCTCATGACCTGTCAAGATGGGACTTGTTTGGCTGCAATTACAAGTTACTGAAAACTGGTATTGAAAATGGTGACATGCCAGAACAGGTCTGTAGTTAAAGCAGCGTTCTTTAGGTACAACAATAAGTAGTTTGTGTTGCTGTCCTTTGTTGGCCTTTGTCATCTAACACGTTTTTTCCTTGTTGGTTTCAGATCGTTATTCACGCACTGCAGTGTACTCACTATGTGATCCTTTGGCAGCTAGCAAAAATTACTGAAAGCAGTTCCACAAAGGTATGCCTTGTTCCAGCTGTGGTAGTGAATAGACACTTGTACCTACCCGCAGTGTCATCACGTGGGGATCTGGTGGAATTAAGACTTGAGAATTTTTTTTAATACCGGTACCTAAATCTGAATTTCTAATAAGTTCTTGAGAATTCATAGTTCTGGTAGTAGAATGTTTGACTTTTAAACCGAGTATTTCTCTAGATTGTGATGTTTTTATTATTTAAATGTCAACATTATGTTTGACAAGATTTTAAGTGATTTTAGATGCGATATCTGTTAGTGTGGCGCAGTAACAGTACTAAGGAGGGTAGAATCCCAATTGTAAATCACAGGACAGTCAGTCTCGCTACTCTCAAGTAGCGGGTTTGAATTTGTGTACAAACTGTGAAGTATCAGTGACAAGTGAGTGAGATAGAAAAGTTGGCGCACTGTTGTAGTATTCTTACTGCTCAGTGTGTTGCAATCATACTTTGCTCTTCATCGGTCTTAAAAGTGTTGTTAAAGAAAGACGTGAAAAGATGAAGTTGAATCTCAGACTCTCTCAGGGAGTAGTAAGAGCACCAGCTGTGGTTCTGTACATAGTCATCTTGAAGGGCAAAGCTGTGGCAGATGTCATCTTTCTCATTTCACTTCTTGAGAAGTCTTGGAGGAAGGACTGAGGCTCCTTGTATCCTCTGGACAGCGTTGCTTAAAGAGGGTGATCAGGTGGCTTGTACGAGCTGTCTCAATGAAAGGTGGTGCTTGGAATGCTGGACAGTCCAGGATGGAGCTCATCAGTGCTGGAACATTTGATGACTACTTTAACTTAAATAAGTAAATAAATAGATTTCAAATCGAGCATCCTTCTTCTAGAAGCCTCCCACAGTCCTGTAAGGATAGATTTTTATGTGCTTTCACCTCAATTTACACGGGAGTTGGGCTTTGTCATTGACTTACTGATAACCCATTTATGTCAGAGATGACACAAGTAAATTCTTCAGGTTTTTTAAACACTTTGATTGCCACACTTATCATTAATTTAAGAAAAAAGTTGTGAGCATCTGTCATAATTTACTAGGGAGAAAACAAAGAACTCACTACTTCAGTAGTTTATAATCAATACATTGTAATTTGTAATGAATAATTCATAAATACAGTAACTTAATGTGAGGAAGTATACATTTATTTCTATTTGCTTTGAGATGTGGTGGTATGAGCTTCTGGTAGATACAGGAGTGGAAGAGCATGCTGTGTAACTTGTACTAATGCTTTTTGTGACAGAGAACGCCTTTGGTGATCGTGGGGGGGGTTTTGGTTGGTTTGTGTGGTTTGGGTTTTGTTTGTTGTGTTTCTCTTCTGTCATGTCAAGACTTCATTAGTCCAGTGCATAAGGGCTGCCTTACTGGTTTAGTATTTGAAATCAGAAGGTCTGTTGAATAAATGTGAACTTCTTCAACACTGGCTGGCTGGGTAGTTTACTAGGTTTTTGGGTTTTGATGGCTTTTAACATTTTCAAAAACAAAAATATCAGATATGAAGTCAATACATAGATTGTTGAAAACCACTTGTGAGTGAGGGATTTAGAGGCTTTGTTAGCTGACTTTAAAGGGTGAACAGCCAGTCTGAGTCATTTGTAATAGTGCTTAATGCTTTATCACAAACCTGATGGCAGAAGCTGAGCTCAGTACTGAAGAGTTAGGTTAGAAATAAAGATCAACGTGGTTATTTTGCAGTAAAATGGAATTTGTAATACTTTCAGCTGGAATGAAAAGAAAATGCTTGAGAAGTGGTCCTCTGTTAATACAGACTATTTTCTGCTCCTCTATAATGAAATCTGGTAAATTAAAGCTTTCATAGGTTTAACTTCTGAACCACAACCATATTATTATGTTTGACTGCTGCCAAATACACCAGGTACCTGCAGAAGTTCCATTGATTTCTGTTGAGTGCCACTGGAACATAACAGCAAAGAAGTCAAAGCACAGAACCAGAAGTGACAGGAATGTTCTGTGCCTAAAGATGTTTTCAGGTTTTTGTTTTGTTCTGTGACAAAATTAACTGCTAATTGCATCTTGTTTGAAAACAGACTGAAATGAGCTTCGTAATACAGGCTGCTAAAATAAAACTATTAAATAGTTGGATTTTTATTAAATTTTAAATGACTAATTCTCTATAAAGGAAAGAAATTATTCCCATGTGTAATTCTCTTAACATCAGTATTGCAATCTGAATGGTAAATGTTGAGAGAAAAGGCTTTATGTAGCGAAGGTGTTCTAAAATCACACCATACTTAAACTCCTCGTCTATTGGTTTTGTGGTTCCTGTTGAGATTGAATGATGCCTTGTACCAGTGTGTTACCTGCGCTCTTGGAGAGGCTTGTTTTGGTTTAGACTGCATGGATAGTTCTTAAACTTCTCTCGGGGGTCTCTTCTTTGTCCGAACTGATGCTGGTTGCACAGGTGGCCTTTTGAAATAGGACTTCCCCAGTTCTACGTGGGCCAGAATCTTCACGTGGTTGAGTAGCTAGAAGTTAGGACACCAGCTGTGCCGCGGATGGTGTTGGTACCAGTTTGGTACTTCATTTGCTCAATAGTTTCCTTTTCTGGAAGTTACCACAACACTTACAAAGCTAATTTTTTCAGTGGAGATGGGAAGAAAACCCCAGCTCTCATTGTCATTTTACTTTATCCCCAAGCAGTGAGATTAAAAAAGAAAATAAAATAATACCATGTAGCCATGTCTGTTTTAGTTACAAGCAGCTACCTCCAGTCTACCCTCTAGGTTGGAAATACAGATGTTTTTAGGAGAAAATGCTTTATGGTCTGGGTAGTGGTGTTTTGGGGTTTTTTTTTAGGTTTGGTTTGGGGATTTATATATATATATATATTTTTACTTAATAAGTAACTTCACTGTTTTCATCCCAACTTCCATTTCTTTCTGTGCTGCACAGGATGAAGAAATTGCTAATTGCTATTTTTGTTTGTGGTAGTGTTTTTTTAAATAATGTGGTGGACATGAATGCTCTGACTTCATGCAAGGTCTGGAGTGGTTAGTCCTTTGAAAATGCAAAGACTAAATGTGACTATAAAATCGAAAAAGCAAAACTTATATAAAGTCCTTCTCTTTTTCTGCTCTTTAAAGGATGATCTGCTACGTCTAAAGAAGCAGATGAGAGTGTTCTGTCAAATCTGTCAACACTACCTGACCAATGTCAACACTGCTGTTAAGGAACAGGTTAGTGAACTGCTATTTATCCTTGTAGTCTTCTAATATTATACTTTTAAAGCAGCTGAAAAGTTCCTGTTGCCAGTATTTTTAGTGCTTATGTGGTGTGACTGGGATGTTTAGGCTGAACGCCCTTTGAGTCTGAGCACATACCGTACTGGTGTGCTTGCCCTCTAGAGGTAATTTAGGTAGGATTTCAGAATCAATTTAAACTTGATTCTTAGTAATTTTAGGCAGCATAAGCTTTTATTCAAAAGGGGAGTTTGTTTGTTTCATTAAAGAAAGTTTAATTTCAAAACTGTTTGTTTCCCATGTGGTCATGACACACGCCTCTGACAGAGCTGATTGTAGATTCATAGACTCAGGACCAGAAGAGCTAGGGACAGCTATTTAAAAGGGAGAAGTTGGTTTTTTTCAGGTTTTTCTCTGAATTGATATATGTACCCATCCACTGATGACCTGTGAAAACAGTGTTCTTCCTCTTGCTGTAAACCCATGGGGGCATTCAAGGGCAACTTCTCTCTCTGTTGCCCTTCACCCTTCATGCTACATGCAGAATAAATTCCTCAGCTCTCCAGAGTCCCAGGATTTTTTGGGATCTCTGAATCAGGAGAAAAAGAATGGGTACTTACTGTGAGTGTGTGTGTTTATAGGTGCTCGCATATGCACTGTAACCTAAGGGATTTTATTGTTGGAAAGTGGCATTTCTTCCTTGTGGTCAGCCCTAGGTACACTCACTCACTGGTCAGTTGTCACCAGTATTGTTTAGAGAGACTTGGAGAGCATTCTGGCAAATGCTTGGAAGCCTCAACAGAAGTTATTGACTATTTCAGACGTAAAATAGGTAGAACAGTACAAACAGTGGCAGACTAATTTCAGACAGGAGACAGAAGTCCGGGTTATTTTGGGGGGAAAAAATAAATAAATATGCAGACGGGAAAATTTTGGGGGTTGTTTTTTATTTTTTTCCTGTTTCAAAAAGAATAGAGACATCATTTTTGGGATATACTTGTCCTGAGTTGAGGGTAACCGGGTCAAAGGAAAATGTTAAACTGTGGAGGCCGAGTCTCTTCCAGTCTGTGGTCAAATAGTTCTCCAGCCAGGACACTCACGGGAGTTTCAGGTTCCAGTGAAGAGCACAGGTTACTGATAGCGGGATTAATTCTGCATAAATGCCTTTAACAACCTTTAGGATGCTAAAATGAAAAGAATTTAGAAGTATCTCTTTATGAGGGAAGGGCCAAACTCTTCTGGGTATACTTTTGAATTAAACAAATAGAAATCCAGGAGCATTTTCGCTGCTAAAGGTAATAATAACCTCATTGAGCTTGAAGTTGAAAATCTGGTCCACTGAGTCATGTAACTGCAGCTTTTGAAACTCTTACAGTAACAAGAATATTCCTGGAACTGAACAGACAAATTCTATGTCAGAGAGCTATCCGGTGTCAAAATCACAAAGTGTAGGGTGTGAAAGTGCGAGTAACAAAAACTGTTGAGCACAGAGTGGTCTCTTTCAAAGGTTGTGTAGCTCTCAGACTCAGGTGAATGCTCTAGAAACTGGAACTGCCTCGGTCACGTAGGGTACAATAGCTATGGTTCTGTGTTCCTCTGATCTCATGAAATGGCACAGGGGACTTAGGAGGAGCTTACGTGTTTGTGTGACCAGGAAATCGGTAATATTTGCTTTGAGGAGTTAGGGAACAGATCTGTTCATTAAAGTGGAAGTACTTAAGAGATTAGTCAGATGAGGGGCAGCACCAAGCAGTGTGCTGCCTTGATCTGTTAGTTTGAAGAATGTCAATGTAGGTACCAATACGTTTGAACTTCCAGGGAGGTGGGGTTCAGACACCTAAACGTGATGTCAGATGCACAGGTTAGCCAACAAAGTGAAGAGGTGGTTGTTTTGGAAGCAAGCTATACTTCAGGATTTAAAGGGATTGAATTGCCTCAGCTGTTACAGTTTTTAAAAATGTGATCAAAACAATTGAAACACTACATCACTCTAAATAAAATCCAGTTTCCAAGCAAGTATTTACTAAGGTTTCTTTTTAATAGGCTTTCACAATTCTGTGTGATGTGTTGATGATCTTCAGCCATCAGATTATGACAGGAGGACGTGACATGTTGGAGCCACTTGTTTACACTCCTGACTCTTCACTGCAATCCGAACTACTCAGTTTTATTTTAGATCACGTCTTCATTGATCAGGATGATGATAATAATAGTGCAGGTTTGTACAAAACTTATGTTTATATTATTTGCCTTTTAACTAATGTATTTGTTTGCTTGTGGGTTTTTTTGCAGGTTTTGGTTGGTTGGGTTGAGTTGGGTTTTTTTTCTTCCTTTTTTTTTCTGGCATTGAGGGGTGTGCTTGAGTACAGAGGTTGGTTTGTCTTTCAGATATCTGTCAGCAGCTGATGAAAGCATTTTCTGTTGTGGGAACGTAGGATAATTATGGTAGAGGGTTGGTTTAATAGGCACAGATAAATGTGTGTCTGTTTCAGGACAAGACGTGTCAGTGGTCAATAAAGTGCACTGCTGTTGGAGTTGAGACTTGATTTTCTGAATCCTGACCTTCAGCCCACATCACTTTATTCTGTGTAAATACTAAAATATGAAGTACTTGAAGTCACCAGTTTTCATGTTCTGAACTCTTTTTCAGATGGACAGCAGGATGACGAAGCTAGCAAAATCGAAGCATTGCACAAAAGAAGAAACCTACTCGCGGCTTTCTGTAAACTCATTGTATATACTGTGGTGGAAATGAATACAGCTGCAGACATTTTCAAGCAATATATGAAGGTAAATCTGAAGCCTAGTATGGCCCTTCATAAAACTACTGCAATACAGTACCTGTGGATTTTCAAATTATTCTTTATTTTCTTACCTTACAAGGTAACTCATTCAAAATACAAAGAATTCAGAAGTCCGGAGTTGGTCTTTAGGTCTTTAAAAGTTCCTTTTTTGTAAGAAGGGAAGAAATGACTGAGATGAGTCTCTCGGTTCCAGTGTGCACGTAGTGGGGAGGGAGGAAGGAAACCTAAAATGATTTTTACTTTGTTTTTAATAGATTTATTTCTCTACCCTGATGGATGGTATTTTTTAATCGAGTTATTAGTTTAGCAGGCCTCTTGAGAATCATCTCACAGAGATCACCTGCATGTTGTCAAATAATTTCAGCTTAAACTTTGAGGAAGAAGAAAAAAACTGCTGTGAGTTCCACCCACCAGCTGTCTGTGTGCCCCTCCTCTGTCACCTTTTATCTGCTTCTGTTTAAATATAAAAAACCCTCATCTTGGCTCCTGGGATTCACAGCTGCGCAGTAATAGGAGTTCTTATTTTATGAACATGATAAAGCTTTACTCCTTGGTGATTACCTTAAATAAATTAAAAATTTGGGCAGCCTGCTTTTGACTGTCTGAGTGCCCTACATATATTTTGAATCTCTAAGTAAGTATTTGAACCTAAAACACTTAAAGAACCGAAGACGGGCAGCTGTCTTCATTGGAAAAGTTATGGCTACGAAGCTGTCCATAAGTGCTTCTTTTAGCAGAGAAAATAAAGAGCACCACAGCAGAGTTATAGGAGTTACACTGAGATTAGGATCTAATCTTGTACTGTGAGGGGGTGAGCACGTCACTAACAAATGTGTCGTGGCCTTGCACATAAATAGGTCATTCTGGCTTTAAGGTAATACTAATGACAAGAGTGAAAAGAAAGGATATATTCTTTGATTTAGGTTTTTATTATAGTTTTGGAGGTGTTTTAGGATATAATGTTGATGTAGTAATGAATGTATGAGGTTTTTTCCTTTTAAAAATGTTCATTTTTTAAATAGCAAATTCTAGATATTCTTTTCTGAAGAATCCAGTAGTTGCAGTATTTTCATCAAAATCAAAAGTTAATGGTTTTGTGTGTTTTATTTTCCCTTTTTCCTAGTATTACAATGACTATGGTGATATTATAAAAGAAACGATGAGTAAAACAAGACAGATCGACAAAATCCAGTGTGCTAAAACACTTATTCTTAGTTTGCAGCAGGTAAGAATGTTTTACAATATTTTCATGCATTAAATTCCATGTGTAGGTCACATTGTGTTGTTGAATAGCCAGCATGAGGTATTAATGGAGAGATTCTTATGGTTGGGATAAATAGGTCTGCATTGAAACAAGCCAGAAGTGTTCCTGTACTGACCAAGTACTGTGCTGTGGAAAGTGTTTGGGAAGGGCTGATAAATACGAGAGCAGTGTAACTGTGATACCTTCCGAACTCTAAAACATCAGTTTGAGTCACACATATTCAGCAACGTGTTGTGAGACTTCTGGTTTACATATTCATGAACAGATAAACAAGGAAAAACGCCTTTTTGCTTGTGTGGTAGAGTTTTGTGGTTCCGTTTGTGGAGGCTTTTGTTTGTTTTTGCTTCGAGGTTTGTTTTGTTTTGGTTTTGTTTTATGGGGGTTTATTGGGAGTTTTGTTGGTTTTGGTTGTTGTTTTTTTTTAAACTGTTCTGAAAACTAATGGCAAGTTTTAGTAATCCAGTGTTTCTTAGTGTTTGGTAGGGGCTTCACCCATCTTTGAAATTAAATTATGGTTTAATGTCTCGTCTGTAAATGAAATAGTTCATGTGAAGACCTGATGAAGTCAGTTGAGGGCAGGGTCAGATTCATGTGCTCACATGAACCATCCGTATGAATCTTATTTACAGGATCAGAAAATAAAGCTATATCTCTGCAAACCACTGTAATCCAACAGAGATCTCTGCTGAAAAATGTGTCCCAGTTTGTCCTCTCTCTCCCCGTCTCTGTTTGTCAGTACTAGAGGTCACAGAGCCACACAGTGGATATAGGAACTGATCCTGGTTGAGAACTAACCAGAAAAAGTCCTTAATGAAGCCTCTGAGCTGGTTTCCCTGTAGGGACGTTGCCAGCACCAGGCAGGACGAGGCCTTTCCTTTAAGCATTGCTTTAAGTAGCTGCTGGAGCTGCAACATAAAACATGCAACTGAATTCCAGGTTGTACAGTTTTTGCTGGCTTTTCACCAGAGCTCACAATTTTTTGTGATACTTGGTCATTGTTATCCTAAATAGTCTTTGCTGTGTCATGAATGAGCAGTCCCTTATATTTTAAAGAACGAACAGAGGAAGTGAATGTAGTAAGTACAATTATGGACATAATAGGGAGGCAGTTACACAACCCTAATACGACAATAAGAACTGTAATGTGAGGGGACCCAAGTATTGTAAAACAAACAAACAAAACACCCCGCATGTAGAGTTAAACTTGTAACTAGCATTTCTTCCAGGAAAAGTTCTTTAAAAAGAAACTAACCAGAGAAGAAGTACTAGAAGTGATGGTGGATAAAAGGAATAACTAAGTTGCAGTAAGCTGCACCAACACAAAAGCATACAAGTGTGAGCCAAAACATACTTATAAATGAAAAGTTAATTTTCATAGCACTAGTCAGTCTGTCTGGTTTTGGTTTATTTATGTGATGTTATGAGAGAGGGAAGGGTGAGTGTGTTAAAAACAATTGGGAAATAATAGAGAAGTTGACTGTTAAGGGAAGTTACAGTCAGATTCAGTAAGATGGTGTAAAAGGATTGATCAGATTAAAAGAAAATTAAGAAGATTGTGAAGTTAAGAGTGTTCAGCTTTACCAAACGTTGAAGAGTAGTTCGAAGTCCGATCCGCAGTGGCAACGATGCTGGTGTCTCTGACAAATTCCCTGCAAACTTGTTTCCATTTTAGAATGTTGTTATATTTGTATTTTGAAAAGGTACGAAAAAATGAATGAGAAAGTAGTACTTTGACAAATACTAATAGTCAAGACTGAGTGAGAATTTACTGCATTTGTTTCTTCTGTTAGTGTGCAGGTCAGGGAATCTTACTGATTTTTAGTATTCTCAGCTTTAGGATGCCTCGTTTAGGTAAGTGTTGAAATCTGTCATCCAGCGTATTTACAGCTGGACATGTGCTTGGGCAGTGTGCATGTCAAGGATCAGCTCTGAGGTGCAGGCTCCTGAAGAGTGGCTTTGACCTGGGTTTCCTAAACCTCCTTGTTTGTCTTTTGGGGTTGTTGAACCTAAGGAAAAGGGGGGGGGGGAAGCTGTAAACCACTTTCTTGTTATTGTACTGCAAGTTAGGTCTGTGTTGACTGGTCCTTAGTTTGGCATAATCTTTTAATAAATGAAAATCTCTTTCATTTCATACAGCTTTTCAATGAGATGATTCAAGAAAATGGTTATAACTTTGACAGATCATCACCGACATTCAGTGGCATAAAGGAACTCGCTCGGCGTTTTGCTTTAACGTTTGGACTGGATCAGTTGAAAACAAGAGAAGCTATTGCTATGTTACACAAGTAATTGTGTGCTTTGTATTACTTGCGCTTTTTGTAAACACTTCTTGACTAGTCTTTCAGAGTCAGTTTGTTCATACAAAACACATCAGCAATAGAGACGATAGAGCCCATTTATAAATTAGTAGAGAACTGCAGTTTCGTCCCCGAATTAAACGAAAATGTTAATTAATGTTAATATCCTTCAGCATTGTGGCATAAGCCTGTAAAAATGGTGGTAGTGTTGATGCCATAATGAAAAGGTATTTTTGATGTCCTGTCCATAATAGTAAGAGCTGATGCACTTCATGGTCAGTGGTGGTCAACTTGGCCTTCGTGCAAAAAAGCTTGACGTGCAAGGTAGAAACATCATGACAGAAAGAGTGCATCCAGATATGAGGAGTGTTCGCCTTTTATCTGGAAATGTTGAATTACTGCTTGCTTGACGTAGAGAAAAGGTGTTCAGTTTTGATAACTTAGAACTTTTTCTTTAGTTTGTGCTTGATGTAACTTAATTTTTAACTTTTTTCTTAGAGATGGCATAGAATTTGCTTTTAAGGAGCCTAATCCACAAGGTGAGAGCCACCCACCATTAAATTTGGCGTTTCTTGATATTCTAAGTGAGTTCTCCTCCAAACTTCTCAGACAAGACAAAAGAACAGTGTAAGTATTTTCTAAATACTCTTAATACTTGTAATGATAACCATAAAATGCATGCATCTGAATACGTGTGTCTGTGTATTGCATTCACCTGAAGTGGAATCTTTGGCACATCGAGATAATTTTACACTGATGTAGTCAGATGTAATTACAAAGGGTAAATAAAATTTATCCTTGTTACACTCATTTTATGGTGGTTGAACAGAAATAATGTTCTGGATTTGCAGCTGTCAGGCCTTTTTGTTAATACATGAGTAGCATGGGGTGTAATTTCAGTAGTTACTTATCTTGACATGTTAACATCTTGTTACCAATATTTTGCATCTCTGTAATTACTTTTTTTTCCATTTAAAGGTATGTTTACTTGGAGAAGTTTATGACCTTTCAGATGTCTCTACGAAGAGAAGACGTGTGGCTTCCGCTCATGTCCTACAGAAACTCTTTGTTAGCTGGTGGGGATGATGATACTATGTCAGTGATTAGTGGAATTAGTAGTCGAGGATCTACAGTAAGAAATAAGAAGACAAAGCCAGCAACAGGGAAACGGAAAGTACCTGAAGGTGTGGAACTTTTCTCATCTTATGAATAGCTACTCTAGTGAATTTTATAAGCTACAAATGCCAATCCCTATGTGTTAGCTTGAGTGAATTTATATGCTTGAATGTATTCTTTTAAAACGAGGCAGCTTCTGTGCCTGTATGTGTCTTAGTGGGAAAAGACTCATTTGAAGAGTCTGAATGGCATAACACTGGTTCACAGAAGGAAATAAAGGCACTGTGCTGCATTAAGTCACAGAAGATAAAAGTATTAGAAATACTCTAGCCATTGGTTCCAAATCCAGGCCTTCTGGAGCACATGGCAGACTTAGTGGCAAAAAGTAAAGAAATTGGTTCTCTGTAAGCAGAAAGTACATGCATTTAAGTCACGTCCAAACATGCAATTTTAGACTGGTTTAACAAATACATACTGATGTCCTGTGTTTCCTTCCAGCTGAAGAAAGCAGCAGTAGTGACAGTATGTGGCTGAACAGGGAGCAGACAATGCACACACCAGTCATGATGCAGACACCTCAGCTTACTTCCACAATAATGAGGGAGCCGAAGAGATTGCGACCTGAAGAAAGTTACATGGGTGTCTATCCTATGCAGCCCGAACACCACCAAGCTCCGCTCGATTACAAGTATGTAGATGAGTAGGTCTGCTTTGTGTTAGTGTTCATACACAAAACCAGTTCGTGTTTAAAATAGAATAATGGTCTTTTTAAGCACGCAAGTAACGTGGATGTTGGCTCAAAGGCAACAGGAAGAAGCCGCGCGACAACAGGAGAGGGCAGCGATGAACTACGTCAAGCTGAGAACCAACTTGCAACACGCTATGTGAGTGAGAGTCAAACGTTCCTTCAGTGGCTGGGGGGGTGGGAGTTCATTAAATGCAGGGTGACTCCTGCATCTTTTAAGAGGGATCCGTGTTCTGATTCTTGAGTATAGTTATTCTGTGTCTTAAAATGTGAAGTGCATGGTGATGCATTTGGCAGAATAGATCTGTTTGATGTCTTGCTTATTTTTGTACTTAAATTCAAGAAAAATTTAAATACCTAGTGGGCTTTGTAGTAAAGGAAAGTGGTTGTTGAACTGAGTGCCATCTGTGGCAGATATATATAATCAGTGCGACATGTGAAACATTATGTACACCCAACTGCAGAATCATTTTTAGAAACAGAACATTAAAAATGAGGTTTAAAGTAGGTGTTCAGTGTGTGAAGCAGAAAGTTTCTGCTCAGTGCAATTACAATCTTTCTCCTTCGAGTTCTGAATTTTAACTTTAGAGTTAAGCTGCTTTTTTATTTTTAACAAGTATTCCTTTTAAAGAAACTGCTGTCTTCAGCGTTTCTGTGATTGATGTGGATTGTCTGGGCTAACCTGATACCAAAGCTGAGAGGAGTCGTGTAGTGCCAGTTTTTGTAGAACTTCCCAACCCAAAAAACACCCTTGTAAAGTCCTCTCTGTATTGTGAATGAAGATGCATGGACTCTGATGTTTCTTAAATGAATGTTGTCCTTCAGAGGTCATGCATTCCTACAGTAGTGCCACTTCGTTATGATTCATCGTGTGTGTTTTGACACACGCTAATTAAATTACATTCAAGAGCTGGTTTAGCTGAAGAGGGGAAAACTAGTTCTAGAAGTTCTGTTTTAAAGAAGACTGTGCGGTTCAACAGAAGAAAAGTACACGTTGTAAACTAAACCGTGGACGTATGAGTTGAGGAGCTTTTCGTATTTCCCCATCTCATTTTTAATTCTTTAATACCAGTATGTCATGTAACATAGTTTCAGTGGAGTGTTTTTTAATATAGTGACACCAATTAGTGTAATTAGAATGACTCCTTACGCTTCTCATAAGGTCTAATATTGTATGTAGAAGTTGCAAGGAAAGAGGATGAAGGACTATGTGGGAATGTCTGAAAATGTATTTATGTATCCACTTCATCACAAAGACGTTCCCCCTTGCCTTGTCATAAGGCAGGAGCAGTTTTTCTTTAGGTGGCAAAACTTACGTTCTTTCTCACTTGAGCGTAAGTACTTGCATGGAAGTCTCTGAATGAGGCGTGCTTTGATCTGCCTGTCAGTTCCTGCAGCCTCTCAGAACACCCAGTTAGGGATGTCCCACAAAATTCCATAAGTTGATCTTCATTAGTTGTTCTCTCTTTCAATACCAGCTTTCTTTGGTAGTGTTATGCATTTACCTAATCACTTAATTTCTTTTCTGTCTAATGCCATTATAATTTATTGGCGGTTCCTTACTGAACGTTAGCTTTTTACGTATTCAGATACAGTTTAACTTGATTTAGTGATACACAGTTTGCCTTTTCTTTTCACCTCAGTCGACGTGGCACAAGCCTAATGGAAGATGATGAAGAGCCGATTGTTGAAGACGTCATGATGTCATCAGAAGGGCGGATTGAAGATCTCAATGAAGGCATGGATTTTGACACCATGGACATAGACCTAGTAAGAAATTTGTCTTTTTTATAGATTTTATATTTGTATTTCTGCTTTTAGAGTATGTGAATCAAATTTTCCTTTTGGTGAAACAGAAAAATCATTCTTAAATGGCTGTGCCCCTGTGTGTGTGCAAGTGCCATCTGTTCACACTGCCGTACAAAAGGCAAGAACGCTTCCTGTAGTAATAATGTGAGATGAACATTTATCCCCAGTAAATTCTTACCCCCTGAGAGTTCAGCTTCATTTATTACAGTTTAAAGACTCTTGGGTATTTTTCTGAAGCTACAGTTAATATGTTCATTTGCTTGTTTTCTAAAGCCACCATCAAAGAACAGGAGAGAAAGAACGGAACTAAAACCAGATTTCTTTGACCCCGCTTCAATCATGGATGAATCGGTAGGTTAACTTCCATAAGAGGAAAGTAATGTGTAATCAGTCTGAAGGTTACAGTGCTCTTTTACTTCAGGTTTTAAGTGGAAAGAATGCAATCTGTAGGTAGTCTTCGTTAGTTTATTTTGGCAGACTGGTACGGTCAGTGAAATATTTAATGCTGTAATTCGGCTTCATAAATTCTAAGGTAGCCAATGTTCTTTGTAAGTTTATAGGATTTTTGGTTTTAATACTTTATATGTAGCTATGTAGAAATCAAAAGCCTTTGAATATGAGAAGGAAACACATCTGGTACAGAAAAGACCCTTGCAGACGTTGGTAGCGAAGAGTTGTTCTTTTTAAAAGTAAACAAAACAAGTTGTGCATACAGAAAACATGAAAGGCAAGTTTCCTGTTGTGATGGGCTGAGCCGAGTGACTCTGATGTCATTACCAGTTGTCAGCATTGGATATTTTGCATTTTTTGGTTTTCTTTTGTGCATAAGTAAGATAATGGAGACAATAGATGATAGAGATAATACAGATATCTGTTTATAGAGATGAGAGGTATTTTTTCTTTCCATATGAAGTTTTAGGTCCAAAACATCCGAAGCCTGTAGTTTCTGCTTGCAGTTGCCCTTTTTTCCGACTTGATAAATCTGCAGTCTCTATTCTCTTTTAAAAATCTGCATGAGGGATTCCTCCTGTCCTGAACCACTTGTAATGTATGCAGCCATTTTTGACCTTGTGT
Organism: Mesitornis unicolor; assembly: GCF_000695765.1. Taxonomy (NCBI): domain Eukaryota; kingdom Metazoa; phylum Chordata; class Aves; order Mesitornithiformes; family Mesitornithidae; genus Mesitornis; species Mesitornis unicolor. Next base: position 184,967 of record NW_010192829.1, on the reverse strand, counting down.
AGCGGGTACAAAATTACACTGGAAATAACAAGCTGCAGCAAGCCAGCAGAGGACAGTGCAACAAGGCTTCCTGGGAATCTTGGACAGCTTGGTGGAATTTGGAAGACGGTTATGTATTTTTTTACAGTATTGTTGCAGCGTGAACCTGTTCTTGTCATGGGAGAAAGAAACCTTAAATACTGTTTTAAATGCAAATCCATCTATTCTGTACCGGTAGGCCTTTGCTTCAGTAGCGATGAATCAGATTAGGTTGCGCATCTGGCTGTTGTGTGTTCTGTTCTTGAAGTAACACCAAGAAAGTATATCACCTGTTTTCTGGCGTTCTGTTTTGAAGTAGTTTTTATCCTCCCCTTCTTAATTTTCAAAATTGATTGATCTGTGAAATACCAGTCATTTTTGTTCTGACAGTGCTGAAAATCTGGTCTTCTACAGGTGCATTGCATTGATTTCAGAAACCTTTCAGCTTCTAAAACGAATTAAGAATAGTTTTAATAGGTTTACTATGAGCTAGGTTTCTTTCGTGTTTCTTTATTTCTCACTCCTTATCCCACGGGAGTGCAGGATTTGCTGGGCCATCTTTGGGTGCGTTGTGGGAGCGTCTCCACACGATGGCAGCCGGTCACAGTCACTGCTGCTGTGGCTCCAGGCTTTTCCTCTGCAAGGAGGGAGCAGTGGAGCACCGAAAAGAGTTGGTACGGTCAGGGGACACCATCTAGCGAGCCTTTCTCCCAGGCAGGACACAGCAAGGGTGTGATCCTGGGCGCAGGACTGCAGAAAACAGCTGCATCCCAGAACACAGCTGCTCTTTAGCATAAACCCCACCTTAAATGAATTTAACCGCCTACATGGGGAAAGCTCTGCTAATAGTTTAGGAGACAATGTGGATGCGTATTAAATCAAAGCTGAATTCACCAGTCAGTATTTAAATGTAAGAAAATCCAATTTCATAAATGCAGAAAACCTTCTCTGAGTGAAGTTAATTTGCTTTATTCACAGAATTTATGTCAGAGGTCCATTATTCTGGAAGTGATTGCACTTGTTTTTAATAGACCTAGACATAATAAAGCTGTTTAATTTATGCAGATGCACAGAGTTTATGATAAAAATTTCAATCTGTCTTCTCATTTTTTGATGTCTAGCTGTTGCTGGCACCAGAGGCAGTTGTGTCTCGGTGCGCTGTGTTGAACGATGCATCCAAAGTGAATTTAATACCAAGAGTAAAAATTGGTTTGTAAACAGATAAATGTGAGCAGCAGTGTTACGGTTCAGGAAAATTAAGTCTGTCATGGCTGTTTCTGATTTTATAAGTCCTGTAAAAGCTAGAATCATCACAAGATCTGGGTCCTCCATTGTTTTGGTTGGTTTTTTGGCATACCAGTGGCGATAGCTGCTTTCACTGGCACAGAGCAGTGCACGGCCTGCTAACGCATGGGGAGTGGAAACAGATTCTTTGTTTCAGGAAAGGTTTTTCTTCACTTCATCACACACTCTCCTGAAAGACAGTATTTTGCTTTTACCTGATCATTGTTTGTTTCTTCACTGTCTTCCTGACAGAGTTAATATATTTAATAGGAGATACTGAGTTTGTGTCCTGACTCGCTGCTGTGAGGTGACTCGATGTTTCCATGAACACAGGCACAGCAGCAGCCAGCGTATGGATTGTTTTGTCCCAGGCTTAGTTGCTGGGAACAACACGTTTGATTTCAAGTTAAGGCCTATAGAATGCCATTGTCCAAGAAGTCTGTTAGGCAACCAACTAAAAATTACTTTGTGATTATTATCTAAAATAATTAAAGCACAATCTCGATCACATTCCTACTGGATGTAGTTAATTTCAAGTGTGGGAAAAGTATTTTCTAATGAGCGAGGTGCCCTTTTCGCATTATGGCGTAAATTAGAAGTGTGGTGAATCTGATTTGGAAGAGAAATAAACTTGTAATGCCTTAACATATCTTGAAGTGTCTTAATCTTAAATCATATACTGATTGCTTTGTTTTTGTTAAATGTGTAGTAGACTACAAATTGACACCATTTCTAACTTTTCTTTTAGGTTCTTGGGGTGTCAATGTTTTAATACCAGAGCAGCAAATAAATCAGTGGTGAAGTCATTTTCTAAGTGGAAGAGGAAGTTTTTCAATACAAAATTGTGGTAGATACAGTGAAATTCTGAACAGATTTTTCTCTAAGGAGAATGACATGCTTTCAAGATCAAGTGCATTGAAGGGGCAGTTTTGTTTGCCTGGGAAAAAAAAAAGCAAAAAGAAATGTAAAGGACAAGTAAACAATTTGAGGATAAGCTATACTTTTTGTTGGGGGGAAAAAGTCTTTTATGTGCTCTCAGTTTATTTCCGGATCATATGAACTATTCCCTCTGAGTTTTAATCTAACAGTCTGAGAGGTGTTTGGTACAGACTGAGCCCCTCTCGATACGTTTGCTGGCTGTACTAAATAACCATGAGCTCTGCTGGATTGCTGTTTACACCCGCGAACTGAAACAATAGACGGATTGGTTTTCTTACAGTGATAGAACCAGAAAAGTGTCAGTATTTTGAATTAAATGCAAACTTCAGCAACAGAAGGTTTGTGTTAATTAATCACGGAGAGAAAAAAACTACATAAAGCAGAATTTTAACAGCTTTTTAATCTAAAACACGTTTTTATTCCGAAAGCTTCATGCTAGCCTTTTCAGAACGGTCCGTAAACTACCAACTACCAGAAAGTAACAATCTCAGTCATGCTTGCCCATTACCAGCCCTGAAAGTTTGCTTGTCCTTTAAGAAAAATGTATTGTTGTGAAATTCCTTCCAGTAGTGCCACTGTATTTTGTCTCAAAATAAAAGAAGCTTATTGTAGTATGTTTGCAGAAAAATTCTAAACAAAAATTATACAGCTTATTAGAGTGTGGGAATAGGGATCTAAATTTTAAATAAAATTATATATATATATAAATTGGTGCTGATTTTATAATTGCGCAGTTTGTTTAGTTTTTTTCTTACTTTTAAATTCCAACTTAAAATTATGAGGTTTCAGAAATATATTGAAAGTTTAACAATGTTTAAAAATAGAAGAGCATGAAGATTCATGCTTTAAAAATGATTTTTAAATTTGTATTTTATATTGTTTTATCTATCTGTCTTTGCAAGCAGTCTTCAGGTTAAAGATACTTCTAACAGGTTACAGTACATTTCCTCTGTATGTAAATTAGATCGGATAATAGAAATTCATAAACAACCCATAATATTCTTTGAAAGCTAAGCTTTAAACTTCATTTTGTGTCCATTCGCAAATAAATTTGGTCTAAAACAGAAAGTGGATCTATGCCATTCTGACATCGACTCATTTTGCAAGGCTTAGGCAGCTAGACATCATTTTAAAGGAAATATTAACTTATATTACATATGTATATTTTTTGTCAGTTGTCTCTCAGTTCTTGAGGTATATTATTTTAATCATTCCATGCCTTAATATGCTTGCAATACAAGAATCTCCCCAAACGGGTGAATACAAAAAGGCTTCCTGTTTTTAGACTCGGAAATTAAACATTCGGCTGTGGTAGCCAAAAACCATAGATTATCTAAAGGATCATGAGAAAATATAATTATTTTACTAAGTGACGGGGTAACAACAAACTCGGAACTAGATCTGCCTAACTCATTTTACATAAATAAATACTCTCATGTCTAAAAGTACTGCCTATATTGTTTTTCACACCACTGCATTTAATAGAACTGCTGAGAGGACTGTATATATGATTTTAAACTTAAGTTGATTTTTCTTACTCTTGAAGGAGTGTTTCTTTGTGAAAGCAGTTCTTACAGCTTTGTTTTCAACCAGCTAAAAATGTTTTATATATTTACCTTAACCTGTTGTCCTCCACATTCTATTGTCCTAATTGTACTGTTTTCTGATTTGTATTTATGTCTTGAGACAGTAACTTTTTGAATAAAAATAAACCTGCAGTATGTTGTATGTTTGATCTTTTTAAATCGGGGTTAGGGGAGGACAGTGAAGAGAGGGGTGTGAGTAATGCAAATGTAATGTTTATAGAAATCAAGATCTTTTTCCATGTCTTTTAAGTGTTTGTCTCAGAGTTGGGATAATGTATGGAAAACTGCACTGTTTTATATTTGTAATAAATTGTACAAGTTTTTAAAATGTGAATAAAGCACTAATTGGGTAATAATTTAAAGTAGAAAAGTTGATGCAATCATGATTGTTTTGAATATGCTTTAATTTGAGATTAACTTGTTAAAAGAATTAGTGTAAATACAGAGCGAGCTTTTCAAGAGGTTAGTACCTGCAAATAAAATTTTTAAGATTTGTATAGAACTTTTACATGCCAAGAAATCGATTGTTAATTATTTTTGTGTTATGTTTTTTAAAGGTGTATCAAGAGCCTTTCTGTTGGTTTCTTTTTCCTATTAACTCTTACCTAACGTTACTCAGAGTGCTTTTGATTCCAGCATTGGCGATACTGTGTACAGTACAGTTGAACACCACTGAGAGTGTGTGCTGCTGTCCATCTCTCACACTTATTGCACACCTGATGAGAAGCGTTCTGAGCTTGATGGGCAAGACACGAGGAAGTGAGGGGAAAAGCCCAGAGCATCCGTTTCCTTCCCATGCCCCTCTCCTCAACTACTGAGCAGCTCTGGCTGTGTCTTGAAAACTCCTTTGTGTTACAAGGCTTTTTAAGGAGACATTTTAAATTCTTAGAGATAATACTTCTAGTCCTTGCTAATGTAACTTTGATGTTGTTTTTATTATTATTATCATCATCATTATTATTAATACAGATGTGCATTCCTGTCTCTAAATCCTGCTGTAAGTTCAATATTATCTTGTAGAAAATGGTTTTAGTAGGTTCTGAGTTTATAACACAAGAAGAATACCTTCACTATACAATGTAAAGTCTGTTCTACTTATACCATTTTGGTACAGAAGCCTGTAAATAAAAGAAATTTGAGTTTTGAAGAGGTATGTGATAAAAATGTAGAAAACAGCAGACAGTTCAGAGAAAGTAAAGCCTGTCCTCTGGTTTACCAAAGAGGCCACAGAGAAGATACTGACAGAGAATGAAATTTAAAGGAATAGTCTTCACATATTCTGTAAAAAGTATTTCTTGATATTAAACAACCAAAGACAATACATAAGAAGTTAGTGATTGCTTTTGTTTGTTCGTTTGTTTTCCCTTTGGATGCTGTGGTGTGGATTCCTGCAGCCTGTCAGAGCCAGTAAATCCCATCTTCTCTAATCTTAGTGTAACTGAATAAAACCTGTTTCTCTTGTTTTCCTGGTAGTTTACACATGCACTTGTCCTAGCATGGCGTTTCAGGATACCAATAGTGTTAACTTGAACTTCCTACCCGTAAAAGGTCTGCTGAGTTTTTTGAGATGCTTTGATTCACACTAGTGTTTTGCTGCTTTTCAACATATTCCTACCTTATTATTACTGGTTTTTAATAGCCTGATGAATGTCAGGCTTGTTCGTTCTTTGAAGTGTTTGTCACAATTGTCAATTTGTGCTTCAGAGTTCTTTTGATAAAACAGAAGTTGGTTCTTTAACAATACACTCATTCCTATTTAACTGCTTTAATTTAACTTTAATCAGTTTATGATACTGAAATGCAGCTTATGCCATTCCCTCGTTTTTCATAGTCATAAGCAATTGCTAGTGCTGAGATTGTCTAATTTCTGGTATTTATTGGCATCCCAAATGGATCATACACTTGATGGAGCTGGGTGATGACACGTGCTTGGAAAACAAGGTAAAGTAGGACGATACTGTTCTATAATAACGCTTCTTTTTGAGAAAGTACCAATTCAGTGTCAGTTGTGCCTATCAGTTTTCTCACCTGTATCCCTTCTTGATGTTGCTGAGCTTTTCTGAGTGTCTTTCTTTGATTACATCTTAAATTGCATGTTTTAAAAAGTTTTTGACAGCTAAACTCCCAGTCGTTACAGGTTCTTTGTAGACGAGTGCCTTCCAACCAGAGGTTCAGTTGCTTTTTTTGTTGTTTTTTTAGCTACCGCCAGATGTTGCAGATGTAAATTACAGTGGTATAAAGCTGTAACACTGTCCAACAATACGATCCAAAGCATGTTAAAGTGACTGCTGGCTGACAGAAGCCCACGTGAAAACTTCCCATTTCTTCTAGAGGACACATACAGCTCTTTGTGATGGAGTCGTGCTTCCCAAAGCTGATTTCCTAATTTCTGCTAAGCTTTTCCAAGCATTTTTTTGATTGGGAAAGAGGAAGCCCATCATATTTTGTTTATATCAACTATTTTTGTGGAAGAAAAAGCTGCACTTGGCCAGTTTTAAAAGTGAAATTTGTGTTCAGCCAATAACAGCTTGAATTCTGCACATTTAGAAAAGCTGTTTCAGAAAACTAACACAGCTGTAAATTAAAATAATAAACCCAGTGTTTTGTAGGGGTCCTAGAACATCTCAGATTAAGAAGGGAAGGTGAAGTTGGTAGTTACTTCATGAAAACATTCAGTGCAGAAGGTTCTGGAAGAACTGATTGATGAGCCTGATGAAGACAGGTAGGCAGCCCCTCGTGCGCCGAGGTGGGCAGTGGCAGGTCAGGCCAGTGCCAACAGCAGCAGTTTGTTTCAGATGTGGTTGGCTCTTGACATCCCTAGAGTGCGTGCTTTAATAAGTGACTAGTGTCTTGTTTATTGCCGTTCTGTAACAGTTCCTTTCATAAAGCTGTTTGTTTGTTTGCTTTTTAAATCCCATCCACTTCCCCTCCTTCCCCAGATGTTTATATTGTTAGGATTTGTTTTTCAGAATTTCAGCAGGGATGGCATCCCTGTGCTTATTTAGCTCTTCTGTAGACTGCTGGTTCCGTGTGTTTGACCTTGACGTAGACTTGTCTCTCGATTGCCTGTGACGTTTGCAGCCGGCGTTGCCAGACCGGTCCTTGATGTTGGCGTGAACACGGTGCCGTAGCGAGAGCCACTCGTCGTCGCGGGCTCAGAGCTGTGGGCTGTGACGAGCGCGGCTCCGTCTCAGACTTCTGCTCCTGTGCTGCTCAGCCCAGGTATTTATCTGATGGTGCCTCAGCCTTGGCGTGCTGCGTTGGCAGCTCCACGTCAGACCCCGCGTTTACCGCAGCGTGCGGCCGTTCCAGGAAGCCATGCCATTTGCTGTTGCCTTTTAAATAGCAGTTAAACCACAGTTCTTGAGTGGCATCTGTGCAGATATCTTATTATTTTAACACACTCTTTTCACAGATTTATATTCTGTTTTCTTCTTTTTAGACTGCTGAACTCCAACAAAAAAGCAAACCACATCCACTTGTTTTCTGTATCGTGCACAAAAGCACTTAAAGATGTGGCGTGTCTTATATTCAGCCTGCTCTTTGTGTTTTTCATCTTAAAATACTGAGCTGTCTTACACAACTGTTCTTACATTTCAACTGACAAAACCTGTCTTTTTATTATTTATGTTACTGGTTTATAATCTTCTGTATCTTGAAAAGCAGATTTTGGGGGCAGTATTTTAACTGAAGTCTTCCATTACAGCCAGGAATTAAGTGCTCTGTGAAACCCAGTGTGGATTCGGGCAGCGGCTTTGTCAGTGAAAACACTGTCTTGTCATTTCCATCCCGTTGGAGACAGTGATGGTGTTACAGTTTAAGGCCGTATTGTGTAAATGCTTGTAACTGGAGAAGCCTGCAGATGTGGGCTCCTGGTAGTTTTCCTTGTTTAGGAACTGGGTTGGTTGGTTTTTTTCTTGCTTGTATCAATAGCTTGTACTTGGTGAAAGCAGCTTGTTTGAAGTGCCATGAAGCTAAAAGGAACAGATGTTCTATTTAAAGTTGCTTTCATTACAAATTCTCCTTTTTTTCCTTTTTTTTTTCCCAGCCTTGCAACACTTCATCTTCCACTTCAGAACCACTTCTAACTTGCATAGTTCCCTAGCTCACCTGGACTGGGTCTGTAGATGTGACCGAGAGCAGAGGACGCTGTTTCAGCTGTCTCGTTGCCTGCCGCCTCTGCTCGCCAATGAGAACAGCTTGTTGGTGTTTGCTGGGCCATGCCACTGAGGGGTGCCAGACCCACAGATCCACAGACTTTGTGGATTTGGACGGTTCAGAAGCATTGTCTCTTCACACGCTGTTCTTTGGTTGACAGCATTGGATCGAGGTCACTTGATCCATTATCAAAGTTCCCAAGACATGTCTTTTAGACTTTCTTACAGCCTCACCCACAAGGAAAGTCAGATGTCTTGTTTGTTTATTGATTTGATTTTGTTTGCTCTTCAGCTCTTACTCATTTACCAGAAATGGATGATGTGTGGGGTGCTCCGTAGAACCACACCACTCAACTCGGTGGGATATAATAGGATAGGTCTTGCGGGTGGGTCGTGACTCCTGTACTACCAAACACACACATCCCAGCACCGGGTGTCGTTCACACCAGCGTAACCTGTACCTGGACAACGAGGTCCTCTGAGCAGTCGCCCTGCTGGGCCCTGGCTGACAGCTTGGCCACAGCAGGGCTCCTGCAGACTCTGCTTTCTGTGTGGTGCCAGAGCCGTGTGGTGCCCATCTCCTCTCTGAAGGGGTGGTTAATTACCATTCCTGCGTTGGCTTGTCACCCAGCTGCTGGTGGCCTCGTCTGCCCTGTAACCCTGGGTCAGCCACCTTCTGACTCCACTGAAAGGAATATTTAAAAGTGACCTTTGCCGTCCAGTTAATTTTAGATTGATTGGTGTGGTCAGCTTGAGCTGGGCAAATGCAGTCGGGTCTCACCTGTCTAGGGAGTGAAATAATTCATTTGTTACCAGAAGAATGTTAGAGAAATCACCCAGCTTGGTTTTGGGCCTAGGCTTAAAGTACCGCTCATCCCTGTGGGACTTGCTGGGGGAGTGGAGTGGGGACACTTTCACTGTTGTACCCAAGACATCTTTTTCAAAAGCCTCTGAAGATGACAAGTAGTCCTACCTCATTCCTATGTAGTTTTTGAAGAAGTCTTCCTGAAATGAGGACTGAAAATGTCACTGCTTTTATTCTCCACTCTCGGCATGGACTGAGAAGGCCCCTCTTACTCCGCAGGAGAGCAATACAGGTTTGTTCCGTCTCCATCCTTAAGTGCTGCTGCAGGTAATGGAAAGCTGGGCAGAAGTGCTTGTCGTGGTATGGAAGTGGCAGGCAGGCAGACACCAAGATGCGCTCTTTCACTCGTGTGTGATGAACAGGATGCTTATTTTTCTGAGTTGAACTGTGATTCTGTCTTGTAATGATAGACATTTTCTGTACATTTTAAGGCACAAAGGTGGGTGCGCGTTACAGGAGTTTGGACTGAATTATTTGGGGAACCGAGCCTTGTCTTTCAAGGCAGATGTGTGTCATGAAGTAAACTGATGGTCGTGGTACAGCTGATTACGAGGAGTTCTCCCTTCAAAGGCGATGCCAGCAGTTATGCAGAGGAAAGCTCAAGTCAGTCACACCACACAGCTCAAGTCAGTGCGGTATTATTGAAGTGACACGTCGTAGCTTTTGCCAAAGCATTAATTTTGTTTTCATTCTAGTACCATAGCATTTAGGGGGGAGACTTCCCTGACTTTATATGAAAATCAGATCTGGATAGATAATTTATGGCAACTTATTCATTGAATTTGGCCTCTTTGATTTGTTCAGACATTGGATGTTGTTTTCAGTTCTGTTTCTAGTGCTGCTGTCCCTCACTGAGATTTAGGTGGTGTTTTCTGCCACCCTTCCAAAATACAGGGAACTCTTCTAGTTATCATTTGTCCCTATTGTCTATTTTTTCATATCCTGTTTGGAGAACCAAGGCTTTTTAACACTTTCCTTATGGCTCTTTACACCGAACGTGTTACTGAGTGAAGATCACCTTCATATCAGTAGGCAGCTTGAGATGTTTGCTGAAGATGGCTCCCGGTCTCCAGCCAGATTGAGGAAGAGTTGCAAATACTTGTTTACGACATCCAAAATGACGTTAAAGCAACAAAATATTTTTTACAATATCCAACCTGGTTATTATTGTACGACTGTAGAATCCTAGAAATACTGCTTGGGAAGGATTTGTAGAGATCATCCAGTCCAGCATCCCTCTGAAAGTTGAAGTCCGCCTGAACAGAGCCGCTTTTTCATAGCTGAGCCTGAAATGCTGGGAAGGACGGCAGTGACCTGCTGCAGTGCTGCACTGTCCTGGCTCTGAGGTTTTGTAGATGTCTCAGCTGAGCCCCCTCACCCACAGCCCCTTCCCTGCCTCTGTTCCTTGCCCCAGCTTGGAGCAGCCCGACCCCGCAGCGTTGGTGGCTCCTTGCAGGAGCTGAGCTGCTGGGGATCTGCCCTGCGTGCCAGCCCACACGGCCTGGTTCCCTTCCCCAGCCCAAGCAGGGCATGTGTGCCCTTTGCCAGGACCCTCTCATGGTCTCGGCTGGGTTCACCTCATTCTTCACCTCCTCTTGAGCTGGGGCCCAGCAGCCCACACGCTGCTCAGGCGTGACCTCGCCAGGGCAGAGGACCATGACACCACAGTCTGCTGGCCAGGCGTGTGGCCCTGGAGAAATGCAATCGTCTCCAGTCTGCTTCAGCCAGCATCAAGAAGTTTTCATGTTCAGCTGTCAGCAGGCACTCCTAGAATTATGAGGCAAACACGTTTTACTGTGCATCGTAGTAACGTATCACTACTTGAGGGAGTGTTTAGTATTCCATATGCCTGTTCAGTCGCTCGGTCTGCATGAGCAGAGGTTTGCTCTACCGGAATGAGAGCTGCTGGTCTGGAGAGGTGCGGAGCCTCCCTGGCCCCACAGCCCGCCTGCTCCCGGCAGACAGCCCGCTTTCCATCACGGTACTGAGTACAGGAAGACCTTAATGTGTTATAAACGGTATATTTTCTTTCAGCTATTTCCAGTTACCTCTGATACTTGGTGTGTAAACTCCAAGTGTAGCACCTTAGGGTAGCAGCGTGTAAAAGATGTGGTGTGGAATGTCCCCTCTTGCAGGGCTCGTGTGCCTGCACATCCAGGGCTGCAGTGTCTTTTGGGCTAGAACTGCTCTGATCCCCCGATGGACACGCCACTGCCATGCCTGGTTCATGGATGTCTGCAGCCTGGGATAAGGTCTCTGGGTTTTTTGGTTTTGTTCCCCCCCTTTTTTTATTTCCTTCTCACTTTCTGTACCTGTCGATCTTCACAAACTGTTAATCTCTACAAGAACATACAAGTAAGCAGAGCCGTTCTTGTTGCTTTATCGTAACAAAAAGAAGTAATCCTTTTCTCAGAGGAAAGAAGGTCACGATAAGCCACTTCAGGGTGAAGATAAAATTAGTGAACAGGACTCTCCATAGAGAAGAAGAATAGCGGTGAAGAAAATCACCTCCTTAAAGGATACTTCAGGGTTTGTGTTGTGAGAGCAGGGCAGAGGATTCTGTGCCGTGTTTAACAGACCCGGTGTGGACTCCCATCTCCCCCCCGTCACCGGAGCCCCAGGAGCTGGCGGGGGGCACTGGGACGGCTGCAGGTGTCTGACCGGCGCCAGGAGGGCGGTTTTCAGCCCACCGTACTTAATGCTCTTCTCTCCCAAGCGCGGCGCTGCCGTGTGCTCCAGCAGCCTTCGCCTCTGCAGAGGCTTTCACCTTTCAGCGGATGGAGGATTACCTCTGCGTTAATGAACAAAATGGCAAGTACTTCTGCAGCTGAAAGGAATTAATTGCTAGATTAAAATGGGCTGAGTGCTCTGTCTTAGGAAAACATATGTTAGGAAAATACTAAATTACAGGAGCCTCTAATAGAAATAATGGAGCTGGCAGAGTAGTGAGGTAAAACAGGAGATGTTTACGTGGATTTAGCAGCTGAGAAATTTGAGCACGGATTGTACTTTTCAGTTCTGTCAGGGTGCGATTTACAGATGTTCTGGTTTAGATGTGTAATGGAAAATGCGCTTTGAAGTGCTGGAGCGTCACTGGTGAGCGCTGCTGAACTTCCCGCTGGAGGAAAGGCCAGGTAAGCGATGTTCAGCTCCTGGGGAGAGGACTTCATTGTCCTCTTGTTTTGCCAGAAATTTGGGGAAGAGAATACTTTTTGTTCAGGCTTAAGCGTAACATAAATGTAGCAAAACATATTCTAGGGCCCAAAACAGCCCAGGGATGTACGTGGTGGTGCATTATGCTGTGCAGATCCTCTGTATCTCCCCTTAGAGATCCTCCGGTCACCTGGTAGACACCTGGGCTTCCACAGCGTGAAGTGATTTGCCTCAGCGGGGTGGTCATCTTGCTGGCTTTCAGAGAGAGAGACGACCGCCAGAAGGGCTCCCGGAAGAGCCTCAAAGCACAATATGAGTTCTACACTCACCATGATGCCTTCTGGGGAAGTATTTGGGTTTGTTTCAGGTCCTTATGTTACTACGGATCAGTGGGATCTGGATGCTGTCTAAGCCCGTTATTCCATTTCCATCACAGGGACCAGTCTCTCTTCCCCATTTCTCCTATAGGACCCTTCTCAAGATAATCCTCAGTTAAACCAATTAAAACGCTCCTTACCATATAGTGTAGTGTCTAGTTGGGGCTGTGGGAAGAGGTTCTTTCTGGTTATCAGGAAAAAGAGATGTGCATCATCCTCTCTTGAACCAGTGTGTCTTACCGTGTCCTCTCGGTGGCCCTCCAGCTAGAAAGAAGAATAAATTCAAAGTTCTGAGCATCCTCAGGAGGAATTTGGGTTGGAATTTCCACAGAAGCCAGTCATCCAACGTCCCATGTTGTCCCCAGTTTTTCTTCAGGCCTCTCTTCTGAACGGGTTTGTCATGGCTGTGAAGTTTTTCAGCCTGGAAAATACTGTTGGTGGGGTTTTCGGTTTTGGGTTTATCCTCCCCTCTTGTGGTTGCCTGACTTAGCAGAGGGGCAGATGCTTTGCAGTGTGGTGGTGTGGGGGAGTCCAGCGCCTGCCACCCCCTTGGCAGTGGCATCTCAGAGCAGTCAGCGCTGTGCAGTGGAGACCAGTACAGCGTAAAAGCAGTAACATGAGAAACCCCATGGCTGCTGCCGTGTATGAGGTGGTCAGATAAGACACACGGCTGTATCATTTCATTACTGGCATTTAACTTGACCAGCTCTTTTCAGCCTTGGGTATGAAATGGGCCCCCTATCCAAGGCGCTGCCCTCGACCCTTTTACTGCCTTACTTCAGCCTTTCTTCTCCTAAAGTTGTTGCAGTTTCTTAGCTCATCAGGCATTTGCACAATTAATTGTCAAAAATGTTCCTGGCACGGTGAAAGACAAACCCCACAATTTTTATGTAAAGCTTGAATAGTTGTAAACTGAAATCTTGCATTCAGCTCCTGAGCTGGTGTCAGGACCCAGGTAATGCCAGCTCTTGCACCGATTAGGACCATTAGTGTTAGTTAAAAAGGAATTCATCACATATGATATGCTTTCCACCAAATAATAAATGTTTCTGTCTCCCCCCCCTCTGTGGTACTCAAATCCATCTACAGCACCAAGGAGACTTAGTTTTAAGCCAGGCTAAAACTCTGCAGGCTCCTCCATTCAGTGAGGCACTGTTACAGCGATAAAAAGAAGTGTTAGAGGAAGTGGGAGCAAGACCCTCTTCCTCCTCAAGGAATGCTCATAAAGCCTTGGATGACTCTGTTTTCTTTGCCTCCATTTTACACTTCACGTGCCTGGTTTACATTTTACAGCTTCTCTCCCGCGCCGCTGTGCAGAGTGCTGTGGCTGTGGGAGCTGAGCTCAGCTCGGCATCAGTGTGCTCCTCGGGACCAGCGCTGAGGATGGGGGTCTGGGCTTGAGTTCACTGGAGATGGACCTGGAGTGGCTGGTGAGCAGTGACAGCGCAGGAATGGGGCCCTCTTCATCAGCAGGGGAAAACTGGGGCCCAAGAGAGAGGGTGGCTCTGCCAGTGGGTCCTCACTCCAGGGGTGGTTGGAGGGTTTTCAAACTGCTCCCTTATTGCAGGATGTGTGAGACAGCAGCAGTGCTCTAGGAAGAGCTTCTTGTCGTGGTTTAGGCCCAGTGCGTAACTGAGCACCACGATGCCCCAAAAAAGGGCAAATAAATAAGGACTGGGAGGGCTTCTCACCACTTAAACAGGTCACAGGCAAAAGACAGACTCATCATAAGGAGAAAAAAACAAAACAATTTTAATTTGTTACCAACATCAGAGTAGAACAATGGGAGATACAACCAGATCTTAAAGTCAAACACCTTCCCCCCACCCCTCCCTTCTTCCTGGGCTCAGCTTTTGTTCCTGGTTTCTTCACCTCCCCGTCCCCCCGGTCCTCCTCCTCCCCCCTCTCCTTTCCTTCCTTCAACCAACCTTGGTGTTCTTCAAAGTTGTTCTCCTCAGGCCCCACTCCTTTCTCCGCTGCAGGTCTCTTCTGATGGTTCTGAAGAGTTCCTGGCTCTCTCTTTTCCGGCTGGAGCTGCAGCGGGGCTTAAGCTTAAGTTGGGGTCCGGCCAGCCCAGCAAGGCTGTGGCCACACTGACCGAGGCCGGTGGCAGAGAGAGACAGAGCCTGCCCTGCAACCCCTTAAATCCATGAATTCGCAGGGGCGCTGATTGCCTTGGCCCTGGTCAGAGGTGGGTCTGACAAAGGCAGAGGGGGAGCTTTTCGGGCAGCTTCTTAAAGGGCCATCTCCATAGCCCTTCCCCTGTTACCAGAGACAACCGAAAACCCCTCACAGAAAACCCAGTACACTTGTGTAGGAAGTTTTCTGTATAGGTGAATCCTCACCATGCCATTACACCAAATTCAGAGATGCTGTGTGCTAAGCAGGGAAGTTTCTCACAGGGGGACATTAAAGGTTCTGCAGTGCTCTGGATGCAGCAGAGGTGGAGGCACTGGAGGGAAGGGTGAGGTTTTGAACTTCTGAATGGTTTCATGGGCTGCCTTGGTGGGACCACAGGTCTGGTGCACCCCATCACACCAAGCAGGGTGGCTCTGCGTGGGAATGGCTGACAGCGATGTCCAGAGGCTCGCACGGGGAGAGGGTTGGGTACTTGCTCAGCAGGTGCTGTCAGCTGCTCGATACGCTCCGAAGTAGAATTTTAGCAAAAATAGGATCCTCTGTCACTGCAACTGCTCGACAGAAGGCTGAGCTGTGGGAACCGCCGAGCGGGTGTCTGACTTACAGACGTCTTCTCCGGAGCCAGGACGGTGCCTAAGCCCTTAGACAAACCTGCTGGAATTGTTGTAGCACCTTGCGGCACTGGTGAAACCTGTGATTGTCTGCAAGGCTGATGGGAGGCACATGGAGCCTCTCACCTAAATTGTAGTTTCCCAATCATCTCTCTCTGTGTATCACAAAAGATCACCTTCTACAACTTTTAACATTTTACGTGCAAATTAAATCAACTTTCTTCTTGAGCAAGTGTCAGATACATACATCTGAATAACGCAGCGTCTCACAGCTGAGCACAACACCGACATTCTAAATTTGGGGTTTATTTCACAACGTTCAGGCACATCTGTACAAAAGCAGCGCCACACAATGACACTGAATGCCCTCCGTGGACAGGAGGGGATGCTGCAGCCCCTTGCTAGTGGTTTCCCAGCTTCTGGGAGCACCGATCCTGGAGGCAGTGATGTGCCAGAGCTGCGTGACCTCGGGACAGACAGACAAGAAACGGGGTGAGAGAAGAGGGACAGCAGCAGGGTCACCTCCACCTGGCTTGGTTCCTTTAAGGGCCTTGGGACTCCTTTTTGCTTTTCTTCCTGCAGCACAGCACAGCTCTGGGTCCGTCTTTCATCCATGAATGAAGGTGGGGAGCGCTGTAGGTTGTGCAGGGCATCCACCTAAAAAACCAGCGCCATGTGAAGTGTGACATTGTGGGGTGAGCTGAGGCCTGGGCTGTGCGCTCGCAGTGAGCTTGGAGGCTCTTATGTTTGGGGGACGGTCCTGGAAGTGGAGGAAGGATGAGAACCAGATGAGATACAGGTTAGGAAAAAAAAAATACCAGAAGAGGTGGCAAAACAAGGGAAATTTAATACCAATCAGGCTGGTTAGACTTTCACGTGTCCCAGGCAAAGAAATGGCTAAGGAAAATGAACCTGCCAGCAACTGGAGAGAGATGTGATTGAGGAGGAAACTGCTGGTGCTGCTCTATAAAATCTGGGCTTTGAAGGAAACTGCAGTGTTGGGTGGAAAATCTGAAGTCACTGAAATGGAAGGGAAGAGGAAGTCGTAGACCTAAGCAGAAGGCAAAAGCTCTGCAGAAACCTGATCGTTGGTGCTGAGGGAGCAGGAGCCCTGCTCAGGCAGGTGAAGGCAGGAAAGGCAGCTCCTGAATGCACAAGGACTGGGACTTTTGCTGGGAAAGCTTCCCCTGGCAGTGAGGCTCTGAGGCTCATCATGGCTGATCTCTTTCAGCTTTTTGAAGGCCTTCCCTCACAAAATCCCACGTGTATCAGATGAGTAAGAGAGGCCTTGTCTCGCTGGTTGTGAGTCTTAGTCCAAACCCCAGCGGGTGAGAGAAGAGCCTGTGCAATGAACGCACCAGGCTGTGGCTCCGCTCTAATCTCATGGCCCCCAAACGCTGTGTGATCCCAAGCTCAGCCCTTCCCTGAGCACAAAACACACTTGCCAGCGTTGCAGGTCCATGGGCGCAGCTGCTCCTGCGAGTGTGGTTGCTTTGAGCCTCTCCATGCATCTGGAGATGTTTCTAGGAGGTCCCTGGACACCAGAGTGATTGCAGATGGCCCTGATCCCACAGCCAGACGTCTGGGGGCAGGCAGCTGAGACCTGGGTGCAAACCAGAGCTCGCAGATTCCCAGTGTGCAGGGCTGGCGGCCAGAGGGGTTGTGGGCCCGTCTTGCACTATCTCTTGGCTCCTGCTCGCTCTCTTTGCTCTTCCCTGCAGACACGGGCGGCCTTGGCCTCTGTGAAACCCTGAAACCTGCAAGGAGCTGTGCAAACTGCCAGGAGCTGAGGAGAGCGATCGCTGTGGGATTGGCAGGTTTTATTGATCTGCTTAAAATGCGAATGCGTATGGGAATATAGGAGCCCTGGGAGGGTGATGAGAAGAGCTGAGATGTTTTGTCTGAGCAGCACAGACCATGCATTAGCCCAGATCAAATGTTAAATTTTGGCTGTCTGTTTTCATGATATCAGATGAGGAATCCATCTTATATCTAAAGGAATGATTTTATCTTCCTGGATTGAGTATAATAAGGCACATCATGTAATAGTTGCTGTTTCACAGCAAAATTAATCAGACCTTTCCTTGGTGCTGCAGGTCACCGGGTGGGATCCTGGGGGTTTGCTCTGCAGGATACGGGTGCATCATCCCCCTCCTCATCCCTGCGCTGGCAGCAGGGGAAAGGACTTGACTCCACTGTGCTGAGGGTGCTGCTGCTTCCTCCAGGTACAAGGAAATAAGAGAAAAACATTAATAAAACAAGCAGCATTTTTTTAAAGTTTTTAATTTTCAAGAGCAAAACGAGGTGACTTTAACATGGATTTAGTGCAGCGCCTCCAGCCCAGCAGCGAGGTGTCTCTGCTGGGGAGAAGGACGGCGTTTTCTCTCCCTGACAGCATCCTGCTGCCCACGCTCCCTGCAGCGCCTGGGGGCCGTCCCCGGGGTGGCCGAGGGGCCGTTAATGCTCCCACTGCCTGAGGGCTGTGCATGGACACGGTGAATGCCACCCAGCCGGCAGCTCTCCGTTTCCAACCTGCCCCAAGAGATGGGATAAAGAGTTTAGGTTTTTCCTGAGAAACAGCTACGGGTTGGTGGAAGAAAGGCTTCAAGTGGGGCAGGCTGGAGGCCGCTGTCCCCAGGGCACAGTATTTGCTGGGGATGGGCAATCATTCCCCACCAGGTACCTCCTGACACTTGTACTCTTCCAGGCTGGGCTCTGTCCTGTGGTGTCTGTCTGTCCATCCCACCACAGGCACCTGTCCTGCTTCTCATTCCTCAGAGCCTGGCTGTGAGTACTCCCACAATCACGGCACAGGGGCATGGCCAGCTGGTGAGGAAGGCCCCAGTTCTCTGGGTTAGTGAGAGAAGTCTGTGGAAAGGTTTCATGGCCTTTCCTGACAGTTCTGGGAGGGGGAGGGAAAAAAAGGCACGATTTTTGGGAAAGGGTTTTGTTCTTCCTATGGGATACTCCAGCCTCCCATGCACTTGAGTAAATGTTTATTCTGTTGAACTGCTCACGCTGCATCTCTGCAATCAAACTCGAGTGGTTGGAGCTGGGTCACTAATAAAAAAAGAGGTATTTGCATTTCTGTTTCAAACTGTGTTCAAAGCACCAGGCATGAGAGATGGCACTTGGTGAGAGATTAATGCATTTTATCGCTTGGCGCATGACTCGCGTCTGCCTTGTGCTTTTATGCCAGATTTCCAAAAAGGCCCATCACTTGCCTGGGGATGGGTTTTTAAAAGTGCATCATCTAATTCAAGTACAAAGCAGCTGAACAGTCTTATAAATGTGATTGGTCATTCATGAGCTTAACTCAAAGCACTGCCTCTTTGAAAGTCCAAATATCTGCTCGTCTTCAATCAGAGCTGCTAGCTCCTGGTTTTTTCCCAATTTATTTATTTTTAATATCTAGCTGCTAGTATGGCTGTGCTCCACCCCTAAATGCTAGGGGAGAAAACGAGTGCAACCTTGCTGGTGAGAATGCCCTGGGAAAGCAACGTGATTTGTGTTTGTATGTGAACAGTGACAAAATTGAAGTGTAAATAAGGGTTCAGGCTGTATAAATCTGACACTGCACTAGGCGCTGCTTGGTGGTAAATCCACGTGTCCTGCGTCCCAGAGGGAGGAGGCAGCAGGAGGATGTCTCAGCTCCATCTCGCTGCAGAGCAAAGCCAGCAGGTGAGGAAGGGAAGGGGTGAACATACGAACTTCGAAGGGCGAGAGCTGAGTTTCTTTGCGATGGCAGTGTTTAGCTGCCCCGAGGTTGAGCCTGTGGTGACGTCCCTCAGGGCGTGCTGTCCCCCGAGCTGCCTTGGGTCAGTCTGGATAGAGCAGGAGGGGGCACAAAACCTGCTGCCCGAGCCCTGCCATGCCCTACCTTGTCCCTTAGCACTTGGAGAGGGGTGTTTCAGCGTGTTGGGGATAAACAAGCAGAGCCCTGAGAGCAGCAATCCCAAAGCAAGGGGAGAAAGCGGTGGTGGACAGTCGCGTTGTCCCTCTAAATAGACTTTGTTTCTTGGCTGGCAGTGCGAAAAATGTTACAATTGACCTGCAATAGGGCTCCTCTCCCTAGGAAACGGCCCTAAACCTCATTTCAGCTCACAGTGTGTGACTGCTGCAGGCCAGACACCAGGGGAATGGGCTTGCTGGATGGAGGGAAAGGCTGCTGCCCCGGCTGCCCCCAGCTCCCTCAGTGGTTGTATCTGGGGAGAACCAGCTTTTAAACCAGGCAGAGGATTTTCTAGGGAAGCTCCAGAAATGAGAGGTCAAGGGTTTGGAAGAGATCTGGCCTCAGCACTGCTGACGGCTGTTTCCAGAGAAAAAGTGTATTTATAGGATGGCCCGGAAATAGCAGTGTGATAGATCTGCAGGGCTGCAAGCCCCTTGTTCCCTGCCAAGACGCTTGGGGTGTCTGGGCCATTTAAAATATTTCAGGCACAGTGCAACATCAGCTGCCATCAAAGCTTGCGCAGAGGAGTATGAAGTCTCTGTGCATGGCAGCAGCAACCCTGAGCCCTCTGCCCGGAGCAGCACGGCGGCTGCGCCATCCTTCCCCCAGACTGTTTACTTTCTGAAGGTGTTTGCAGGCACTGGAGTCTATTATTAGCATCTGTAACTTATTTATGTTTGGAGTGCAAGTATGACCGAGAGGAAAAACAGTTCAACTCTTCTTAACCCCTCTATTTATTTATCCCCCCACCCAAACCTGGCCTTCCCATGGGAGCGGCCGCTCAGGCCTTTCCTGCTCGCTCGTCAGGGAGCTGTGCCAGGGCCAGGGGAAGGCAAGGCCGCACGCTGCTGCCTTCTGTACAATTCCTGCCTGCCCTAGAGCCCCACACCCCCTGACCACGCTCTTATGGCCCCAAGGCCCACAGCTTCTGCTGGGATTGCTTTTTTTGAAGTAAAGGAACAAAAACAGCACTGGGGCTGCTGATGCCTGGCCGAGGAGCACCTCCAGCCAGGGACCCCCTGCAGACCCCCCTCTCAAACTGTCCAGGGACTTTGAACAGGCTGAGATACAGCCTGGAAACCCTGCCTGGGGCTTTGAAATGGTTCAGCAATTTATTTTATTTGTGTTTTTTTTAGATTTCCATCCAGTTAGGAACTTAGCAGATTTCCCACTTCCCAGCCCGTTGCTCGGGGGGCTGAGGGGGCCGTAGTGCTCGGTGGCTCCTCTGCCCACCTCCCCTCTCCCGCAGGTGGAAACATCCCTGCTCCTCCCTGGCCGCTCAGCTGGGCTCCAGAAGGGGCAGAAATCACACTTTTCCATACGTCACAAAGTTGTTCTTGCTCTCTTGAAACCTGGTAGAGGGTACAGGCAGGGTTATGGCCCTTGCACTTTTGGAGGAAGTCCCATGCATGCTTGGGCTGACTGGAAGCTTTTGGAAAGGTCTGGTTTGCCTGTGTTCCATGTCAGGGCTCAAAGCTTTTGGCCCTGCTGAGAAATTAAAGGTGGTGACAGGAGCTTGCTTTGGGGGGGGTGTTTAGGTTTTTATTAGTTAAATGAAACTAATGAAGTAACATGCAGTAATGCAGTATAGTTCAAATTAGCTTATAGTATGGAGAAAAAGTTATAAAATCCACCATCACGCACCTCAGATCCGCCTGTCCCAGGACCCTTCCAGACACCTGCAGCCACCAGGGATGCATGGGACCATTTCTGCTGTGTTTTGGGTCGCTCATGGGCGCAGACAGGTGCTGAAGGGCAAAAGGGAGCGCTCTGTCTGCTTTCCCCAAGGATAAAGTCACAGTTTGGTGGAACCACAGGAAACTTTGCAGCATCTCTATAAATAAATTGAAAAGGTGGAAGAAAGGAGCTGGACAAGAAAGCAGGAGTCCTCTGTGTCCCTGGAGACTGTACCCAACGTTGGGCCTTTTGGTTTCCCCCATGCGCTGCTAAATACTGGGGGGCTTTGGTGCAGCCTGAAGGGGAGAGCCTCGTAGCACCGCCCTGCAAGCCACAGTGCTGAGCGTGACGCAGGCACGTGTGGCAAAGGAAATACTGCCATTGATTTCAAGAGGCTAAATCAAGGCTAAAAGCTACGTGTGTTAAGATGAGTTTTGTTTGCAGTAGTGCTGCATTGATTTGTCCTGTATTGGCACCGCTCTGCATAGGAGGAGGATGCATCCCCACGGGGCCACTTGCAAGATCAGATCTATACTGTGTGCAGTCGGGGAGTAACTTGTCTGTGAAATCGGCTGCCTAAAGGACAGCTGGCCTTGCCACTGTGTTTTCTGGCAGCGTGTTCTTCCCAGATAAAAAGGAAAAAAAAGAGTTTTATCCACCCTTCCCAGCAGTGGCTACTGCAAATTTAATTTGCTGTATGTAATTTGATGACTGGGGAGCAGCAGTAAGACCAGATCTTAGGAGCTTTTGGAAGCTATTAAATAACTGCGCTTAACAATGATTAAAAAATAATTCCGTTTCCTTCCTGCGGCTGAGGGTTGGACCTTTCCTTCCCCCCGGAGCGCTGCCGAGGCTCACGGGCGAGTGGAGGAGGGCGCTGATCCCCGCAGCTGTAAAACGACGATGAAATTGAAACCGCATTCCCTCAATAAGAGTAGCTTTGCCTTCCTGCAGGAAAGGGGGGGTTTTGTGCTGGGGGATGGAAAAGCCCCACCACATCCCCGCTCTGGGATCCAGGTGGAGACAACGTTGTTTTCCCATGAGAGAGACAGGCACGACCTAGGCCAGCCGTTGCTTGTGGTTGACGGCGTGTAGCTTACACCGTGGTAAACCCCCAGTGACTGCCTCGTGTGAGCTTGGCTTTTGTGGGAAGATACCGATGTAAGCTGTTAGCATGCAGCAGCAGCCAGAGGCATGGCTCATCTTAAGACAGGTTGTTTCCACTGCTTAAACCAAGCAACTAAACCACAGCAAAGGTAAAACCTTCTAGATGGGGGTTTACATGAGAAAGTGGGCCAGTCATGAGCTTTTGTTGGTCTCTTTTATTTATTTGTTGATGGCTTGTGTGTAAAATAGGAGTCCTTACATGATGCATGCTCCCCTCTCTGGTTTAACCAGCTCTTCCTCACAGTAATGCCTATTGCTGCTGCTCGAGAAGGAGCAGAGATGTTCTTCCATGTGTTAACGTGATAAATGTGACCACCTTTCAGTGGTTTGGTGTTACAGGGGCCGGAAGTTTTGCCCCATTCGTTTGTTGTGGTGTTTCTCTTTCATGTGCTCTTAGGAGAGGTAAATGCTAAAGTTGAAACCGAACCGTAAAACTAATTTTTAAAAAATATGTGAAGAACAAATAATCCTGACCCAAAAGCGAGCTGCATGGCATTTCACCATGGGCACATCCCTCGGTTTTGAGACAGACAAGCCAGGCTTTACTGGGCTGCATCCCAGGGCAAAGGCCAACCTTCGTGTCTAACCAAACACCGAGTCACCCTTGGTACACGGGGATGTTCAAGCAAGGCAAGTGACTGGGGGGGTAGCAAGGCGCCAGCTGTGTAAGCGCGTAGAGCATCCACCTGCCACTGTGGGGAGAGCAGGAGATGGCCAGGGCAAGATGTGCGATAGGGGTAGTGCGCCAGGGTGGTATTTCAGGCAGCAGCCTCACCCTGTTTCCACCTCTGTGCCCCCCACATCACTGTGAGCTGCTGGTGTCCCAGGCTGTGCGTGGCTCTGCTCTGCCTGTGCTCAGTGAGTTACAGGGTGAGGGGCAACAGGAGGTGGAGTCCATGGGTAGTCAGTGGATAAAACCATGGATAAAATAGCTGATAGTGGAAAAGTCTTTGCTTAAGGGGATGAGGAGGGGCCCAGGCTCATGAGATGTGAAGCCCCGGGGAGAGTGCAGAGCAGCACGTCAACTGCGATGCCCTGGGCAGGGGCGTGTGGTGCCAGTGCTGGATCCTTGCTGCCTTCCTCCCTACTCTTAAGGCAGGGAAAAAGTGGGCAGCAGATGCGCAGGGCAGCCCAGGCATGGTGCGTCAGCCACAGGGCAAGTGCCATGTGCTCCAGCAGCTCCCCCTCACCCTTCCAGAGGTGAGCAGGTTGGGTTTGTTGGTTGTTTTTTTCTGGCTGTGGCTTCACACTGCCACTGCTCAGGTACCCACCAGGTTCTCAGCCACAGTGGTGACAGCCATGCCCACCCTTTCTCCCCTCAAGGATCCCCACCACAGGGTTAAGCCATGGCTGAGGCATTATTTTACATAGCTTGAACAGGGCTGCTGTGCTTGTGTCTGGAAAGGTAGAAATACGGACATGGGTGTTAGTGTGTCCCAGCTTCTTTCTCCCACTTTTTGGCCTGGGTCAATCAAGGCCACTGGGCCAGGGCTGGGTTTCCAGCCTGATGCAAGGCTGAGCCAGGGCTCTATCATAAAGCCTGTGTTCCCTCTTTTCCTCTTTAATATTTATGTCCAGACTGCAGAGGTTGGAAATACTTCCAATCAATAAAATAGTTCGACAAAACCAATCAATAAAACACTATAAAGAGCAGTGAAAGATGGAGGAGAGATCCATTGGCTGTAAAGCACCACTGCTGCATGCAGTCTCTCTGGACAAGGAACGTGAATTGCTGGCGGTTTCCAGAATCTGCCTGTTCCCATGGTCCCATCTCCAGCTGCAGTGATGGAGTTGTATAGGGCTGTAATGGCATCAGTGGGGCATCTGGGCTCTCCCCTAAGAACCAAAACCTTTGACAAAACCTCTTGGCTGTGGGCCTAGAATGATGGCAGAGCCTGTGCAGGGGCTCTTGGTCCCCAGAGAGTCTCTGTGCCCCTTGGTACTCTGCTGCCTGCGTGGGCTGGGGCTGGGGAGGGCAGCACAGAGCTTGCTGCTGGTGGTCCGAGTGTCAGTGCTGCTTGCTTGGACACAGGACAGAGGAGCTGGGGCAGCAGGAAGGAGCACAGTGCCAAGGGGAGTCTCCCTGCGTCACCAGTGCAGCCAGGTTACAGGGAGCAAAGCCAGCCCAATGCCATATCGAGCACCCGGAGCTGCAGATAACCCAGGTGATGGCTCATGGCAAACACACTAAGCTTTTCCTGGGCATCTGGGTAACCTCTCTGGCCATTTAACCTGAAGAAAGTAGCTAACTAGAACTTCAAGTCCCAAAGCAGAGAACGTCAGCATGCTCTGCAGAGCTTGTGTTATCTCTGCAGACACCCACATTATTTTTCCTTTGTTTAATTAAAGCCCAGGAAATGTAAACTGTGACGGTTCTGCAAAAAGGAAGTGATACCACAGATCACTTCCTCGGTAATGACACTTACTACGTGTTTGTATTTTTGGTTTTAGTCTCCAGCCATAGGTGCGTAACCGATAGGCACCGGCTGCCCCTGCACTCTGCCTCCAGGCACCCCTGCTGCTGGGTCCCCAGCCTCAGGGAGGCACCAGCAAGGTGCATTGTGCTAAGGAGCAGGCAGTGTGCTCTCACCCACAGTTCAAGCCTTGTGAGGCTATCTGCTCTTGGAGGATGGAGAGAATTTGATTCAGCAGCACAAAGCCTGGCGCTGTGCAAGCCAGGTCCAGAGCTGTGTTTGAGGCAGTGCAGGGAGAGAGCTGTTCCGTGGGGCTGTGCAGCATTTTGGGTGGCCCCAGGAAAGGCAGAGCGATGCAGTGGCCAGGATTACTTGACCCTCTGACTGGTGCTGGAGTGAGTGGCTCCCTCACCTCTTGATTTCAGGCCAGAGAAAAGTTAGTTTCATTGAAGTTGGCACACTACTTGTAGAGAGTTTCTTTCTTTCGGGAGCTTTTATTTTCCAAAATAAAGAAGAACGAAAGAGGAAGAGGCAGATGGGGTGAGCAGCGGTGTGCAGTGACCCTCACCATCATTGCACAGCATCTCCCAGGATCTCATGCTGGGGTGCCCAGGGTGCATCGCGCTGGGAGCCCCACGCAGCTCAGACACCAGTGAAGAGCCTGAAGGAGGCTGAACTGGAACCAGCCCCAGGCACCACTAAAGTCTCTAGGCAGTGGGAGTGCCTCGCCTCGCTTAGGGTTCCCGCTGGATTAAAGCTCCCGGTGTTAGATATATGTGTTTATATTACCGCTGCAGAGCTAAGAGCACTCAGCTCTACGGGAGCATTGTAAATATGAGCCTTTCCCTGTTACCTGCACTTGTCTTGGTTTTAGAGCACTCGGTGGTACCCGTAGTTTTTAACAACACTCTGGCTCTGACTAATGGTTACAGATGCACATAAGATAGAAAGATTAGCAGCTTAGCTGTCTGATTAATATGTAAATGTACCCAGTTCTGTGTGAGCGCTCTTAATGAAGTAACTCACACTTCTGCCTCTGTATATCAAAGGTGATTGATGGAAAAAGCACTTTAGGTGCCTGCTGGAAAGCGTAAAAGTTGGTTTTTTCTGTATCTCTCCTTTTAAAAAAAATCTGTAGACCTAGGGCTGAGATTTCCTAAGGGAGAAAAAAACAACCCAGCCTGAGTTTAATCTAAACTAATCCAAATTGTTGGCCACGCTCCTGCAGTATCTGTAAATTCTCAGATAGGAATAATCCATCAGGATCTTGTATAACAATCCACATGGTATCTTAAATAAACCTTCTCTTTGGCTGTAGCTTGCAGCTGACACCTACTGTAAATAATTGGATGATACTTTATGTGAAGGGCTGTATGCTGGGATGAACGTTGTGAAGGCAGGAGGCCCCAGCCCAGTGGAAGGTGTTCCTGTGCTGCTGTTTCCACCCTGGTTGCGCTGTGGCATGGCCCTGCTCCCCAGGCTGCCCGTCGGGCAAGCCCTGCCTTCTGCTGGGCTGCACAGGGCAGCTGCAGGGCTCAAGAAAAACAACTAAAAATCCTGAGGTGTCAGTGGATTTGTGCAATGTAAAGGGCTTCCCAGCTCAGGTCTGCAGCACAGGGTGATGATGAATGTGCCCAGGGCAGGGGCTGTCACCCTCAGTGTGTGCCCCATCTCCTGGCCCAGCAGCCATGTGCCTCGGGGAGGTGAAGCTGGCAGCTCCTGGGGCAGCGGGGCATGGGCTACCCCTTCAGCTGCCAGCCCCGTGACGGGCCTTTTCCTTGCGGGGAGAAAAAGCCCTGGAAACACCCCCGAAAGCACCACCCTGAGTCACACCGGGCTTTCATCCTGCCCCTAAAAGCTGCTGCGTCTGCTTCAAGATCACTCTCTGCAAAATAAAGACCATTACGCTGAAACCGGCTGGGGACTGGGGAGGAAGTTTTGCAGTGGTAGTAAAATTTGGCGCGATGCTGCAAGCTAAGCACTGCATAATGTCAGCTCCCCAGGACGGGAGCTGTAAAGCGCTCAATTGCTGCAAGATCTCACACAGATAAAATGTACCACAGTGCGTGGCTGTCAAAGGAGTTTAAAATATTCAAATCCTGTTATAGCTCTCCTTTGCTTCATGCTTCTTGCTCCTACAGGAATTTTGGGGGCCTAGAGCACACTCATCTCTCTAGGCCACGGGGACTTGCAGCCTGTCCCAACCCAGAAAAGCCGGGCCGCGTGGGAGCCCTGTTCAGTAACACTGTCCCAACAGCTCTCCCTATAACGCATCTCACGTTGCTCTCTCGTTGCTGTGATGCCTCATATCTTGCTGAGACTGTAATTGCTTTGTCCAAAATTCTCCTTGTCTCTAGCCAGGTTTTTTTGGTGTTGGTTTTAAATAGTTAGACCTTTTCTAAGAGCGGAGGTTGGAGTAATGTGAAGTTTCCTTATTACAAATATTTGCTGCCGTCCCCTCTGTAGGCAGAAATGTTGTCCTGGTCAGTGTGTGAGGGAAAGGGGAGTGATGAGGCAGAACGGCGGCCAGTCTCGATGTCACCAGCAACAGCACAAACCACCACCATACACCCGCTGTACTCGGGACCGGTTTCAGCTTTGGAGAGAAGGATTTGGGACACAACTCCCCTTGTGCTGGCTCACAGGAGAGCCCTGCGGTGGGTGTGAGGGCAGCTCAGTGCTGGTGAGTGCTAGACTCTGGTCCCCATTTAGGCGTTTCTCCATAAATAAGTGCTATTGCTGGCTCTGAAGTTTTTTTCCTACCATTATCTTTACTGGCAATCATTCTGACAATTTTTTCCCCTAAATGTAGTAACCTGGATGCACACTCTGGCATTTAAGGTGTTGCTTTTTATCTTCTTCCAGTTCCTCTGATGCAGGCACAGCACCTTCTTGTAAGCACTAGCATAGATAACGGTTTATTGTATTCTGGATGACAAATTGGTTTAAGATAATTATTAAGCTGATGTTTAAAGCTTTCAATGCAAATCAATGCAATTAAACATGAAATAATACTTCATAATTCATACACAGAAAGATTTTTGTCTGCAGCTAATGTTTCAGAAGAAAATGTTTTATGAGAGTCGTTCGGTCCCTGTTACACCAGTGTCCAGCTAATGGGTGCTGAGCTGGTGCTATTATGCTGCTATTTCTCTCCCTTGATGTCTCGTGAGTTTTCCTGGAGAATTCTTTTGCTCACCGTTTCTGTAGTGAAATCCATCTATTCCTGCAGTGCTCCCCAGGGCCTCTGTAAGGAGTCCTGTCCTCCCGAGGAAACCAACACCACAGTGTTAAGTGTGTGCTAATGCCCCCACTGCAGAAGGAGGGGTGTCCCTGGCCAGCCTGGAGCAGGGAAAGCTGGTGGCATGGCCACTACATAAGAGGGTCTTCAGCGCTGACCCGAAATGCTGAGAGGATGGGAGACCCTTCTGTTTCTCCGCGACAGCAGAGTTGGTGGCTTCAGCATCTTGTTCCAGACTTCCATCATCCTCCTGCTGAATGTTCCCTGCACTGCCTTCTCTTCCCACCCTTCCATGACAGGTACGTAGGAGAGCAAACCAATGGTCATTTGGGTTGTGTTCCCAGTGAGATGGTCTGTTCTTCAACTGGAAGATGTTTAAGGCTTCCTAAAGTGCAAAATAGTCTAAAAGTGTTGGTATCGCAGACAGGCTGGGTAAAAGCACAGTAAAGGACACAGCTCTCCTTTGAAAGTCTGAGGAGACAAGACTGGTCCGTCACATGTCCTTGCATGGCGAGCCAGTGTTTGTAACAGATGTTAGACACCCAGAGTTATTTATTCCTGCCCAAGATGATTTGGTTTCATGTCTCCTGTTTGTGGGGAAGTCTCTCACTGCCAGACTCTGGGCTATCCTGGGCATGAGCTCACCCTGCTCCCATCCAAGCCACTGTGGTCAGCAGCAGGAGGCAGTTCACTGGGTTGGGAGAGGACGACCATGACTGGTGGGCTCAGGCTGTCCTGGAAGAACGGCAGTCTGGGTTCTGACTTTTAAGTCAATTATTTATAGATTTTTACCTAATGACTATTTGGTGCTTTTGAAACAGAAATATTCTCAGTGTAGACTGAACGTTAGGATCTTCAGTAAAGCTGGTCACTCCTCTACTAAATGTTGTAGCTCACAGACATAATATATGTATTTCTATACATATATATAAATATAGATATAGTATATTCACTTTGCTGTCATGTAACAGGTTACTCATGTATTAATACTAACAGCACAGATCTTAGATCCTTCTGGGTGGAGAGTGTCCAAAATTTCTGCAGTTTGATCCTGTCTTAAGGCTTCAAATGTTTTGATCCAACATTATAAAACAGGCTTAAAGTTGTTCAAGAGACATCCAGTATCCCAAAGCCAGGTTTCTTAATTTGACACTGCTTTAAAACTTGGCTTCTAAGCAGAGCCAACCTCTGCATCCCTTGCTGAGGACAAGCATTGTGGATGTGCATCACAAAGTCCTAAAGCAACTTCACGCTGAATTCAGCTTCCCTCTGCTATTTGCATTCAGCCCTTTACAGCCATATCTGAATCTTTTGTGGTAGACTTTTTTTTCCCTTTTCAATTCTAAACCAATTTAAAGGCTTCTAATGACAGTAATGTACACCTGATCTGCCATTTTCAAGCACCAATTTATGTTGTCTTGCAGCAGAATTAATTCCAGCACCCGAGGCGGGAAAAGGGCTTACTGCTGTCAGACTGATGAGTAGGAATGGATCTGCGCTATTTAATTAGGAGCAGCAGCCGCTTCCCACAGAGCCGCTCACACATGGCCTGGAGGCAGCCCGAGCACCAGCTGCCCTGCAAGGCAGGGGCCAGCCCTGGCCCCCACCTCACACCCCCCCACAGTGGGTGAAAATCTTCCAATTGGGGAGAGCAGCCTGGCACAGCACTCTCACCAAGGCTCCTCTGCTGCCCTGCTAGGTACAAATATCTCAGATAATATACAGATAATATATCTAATAATATAGGATAATATATAGCTGTGAGTTGGGTGGAAAAACCCACACCATCTTTTCCTTCCTGTAGGACAGCATTGCTAGCTTTCATGCTACCAATTGCTCTGGGTTTGGAGAAGTCATTTTGGCAGCCCTAGTGAGTCCTGCTTGCTTCAAACTGCCTGGGACAACAAAGCTGTCACTGTCGGAGGGACACTGGCTGACTATAAACTCTCCATATTTTCCAAAACCAGTGAAAAATTGTCAAGGAAGAATGTATACTGGCAGTGGTCTGATCTATTTTTCAAGGGCAGAAATGAAACCCTGCATCTTGTGATATGGACATAAACCATAAGGAAACTTGTACCTGTCAGAAAAAGTATAGTGCAGGATATTATCTTTTTTCCTCTCTCTTCATCCCTGGCCTTGTACTCAGGACAGACACGTCTCATCAGCTTCTGGGAGACTCCAGGGGGAGGGAAAAAAAGGACTAGGAAAAAGGCAGATAAAACTGGAAGCAGCAGGACGTGATGGATATATTTGCATATCACTTTGCACTTGTGAGAACAATCATAACCCACTTATAGAAGGATGACATCAAGGTCTACCCTGTCAGCAAATCGGTTTCGAGACCCTTCATTTTTTTTTTCCCCCAAATCAGTTCTCTGCAGTTATTTTCCTTTATAGCATAGACCCATCCAATCTACTTACTGGGATTTATGGACTGAAATTTAGCATAGCTTTTTTTATCTGTCATACCAAAAGCCAGATAAATAAACATAGCCTTATTAAGTGGGACTGGAAACTGCAGGGTTAAGGGATAATGATGAGCAATGTGCCTGGGTGCAGGCAGTGGTCAGTCACAGGCAGCTTCGCAGGGTGGGTCCAGTCTTTAATCATCCAGCTTAACTGCACAGATTGCCGTCGAGCCCCCACCGCTGGGAGAAACCAGTCCCCAATCCCTTCTCTTGAAACATTTCCTTGTCTAATTCTGGCTCCAAAACTCTTCTATATTCGAGAAAATGGGTTTTCCTTTCTTGCGGGAAGGAAAATGATACAAGCAGAGCTCAGTAATTTTCAGAATATATTGGGAAGAAAAGGCATTTATTTGGTCAGGTAGCAGCTAAACTCTGAGAGAGCAATTGATAATGCAGAAAAAGCACTCGATAAATGTGGAAACATTCAACAAATGTGTCATGTTTGGGGAAAACAAGCTTCAGCTGCAGTCATACCATGGGATGGAGAGTCCCATGGTTACTCCACACGTGTGGCAGAGCATGGGCTACCACTGCAGGCTCTGCACCAGCGGGTCCAGGTGACTGGTCACCAGTACTGGCCCTGCAGCTCTCTGAACTGGTCATGCCAATTTTCAGTGCTGCTTGGGTCGTCACGATTGGGCGGCAATGAAAGCAAGCTGCTGCTGTGCCAGGATTTAAAAACCAGCTGGGGATGGCCCGGCTTGACGCCAGTCTAAGACAAACATGTAACAGTGCGTGCAAGGGTATGACTAATGAAGGATGGAGAGTTATTCCATCACTGTAGGGTTACGGAAAAGAACTTGATATCTTTTTAATGAGACTGCAAATTAGACTGCTAAAGGTAATGATGTTGTTGTAATTTACAGAGATATTTGATCCTTCAAAGCTATTGATTAAGGAATTAGAATTATATAAAATTAATATAGTACATACTGAGTGGATTTCAAAGCAGCAGATTTACAAGCCTCGCCACACAGCTGCAAACAGAGGAGCAAGCAGGCTCATGTCTGCCTGGCTCCGGTGGGTTTCAGTTCTTGCTCTTTCATGATTTAACATGTCTGTCAGTGGTTCTGGGGAGAAACCGGAACATTCATAGATGACATTAAACCAGAAGAAAGGTGAAGAATGAGGTAGTAAGTCAGCGAGGCTGAGCATTTGGGCTTTGTAGCTTGGCACAAATAAACTATGTTTGTTTTTTAATAAGGTCAAACATCAAGCCCTGCATCCTGGAAGCCAGAGCCAGGCTGTGTTTGCAGGGCAGAGATTTCTGCCCAAACAAGCAGGGAGCCAGGGAATTGCTGAGAGATTATGGTGAATTAAAGCTCCTTGTCCAGCACTGAGGCCTAAAGGTACAGGAGTAATTTTGATGGGATAAAGAGGGTAATTGCAGCACTGTGCAGGAGACGCTGTGGTTTCTGTATCAGATGGCAGATGAGTATTTCTGAAATGTGTCTGCTTCTGGTCTCTTAAGAAAAACCACGGCCACTGTGAAAGGCCCCGAGAGCCGGCGGGAGAGCTCTGTGGTAGAGGGAGGGAAGGAGCGGTGCAGCCGCCATCATGCCTGGCCCACCATGGGGCTGGCTGAGTGGCCTGCGATGTGCTCAGCATGGCTGACCTCCTGGGCCTTGCTCAGTGTGTTGGACTGTCATGGGGGTCCTCGTGCCAAAACCCCTTCCAGAGGCACTCCGGAGGGGAGTATGGAAATGCAGCTTCGGGAAGTGCTGTCAGGCAGAAGATCCTGTCACAGACAGCTGAAGAGGGGTGCCCCAATGAGTGCCAAACGCTGCTGGGGGAGATTCATGGCCAGAGGGCTCAGAGCGAGGAGTGACCCGGCTGGGGTGTGCTACACGACCCGATTGCACGGGTCCTTTCTGACTTTATAATCTATGAACGATGCTGCATGTTTCGAGTAATCCCCTGGATTAAGTGTGTGACAGCTCAGCCCAGATGAGCTTTGTCTCTCCAAAGCCCTGTGCTGGACCGAGTTGCTCACTCTTGTTTACTTGACGTGGCTTTGTGTGCTCTGGACACACCGATGAATACAGAGGCAGGGGAAGGCAGGCGGATTGAGGAATACATTTTGCATTTCCCCTTTGCTGCTGCCTTTTCCTCCTCCATAGTTGCCTGATGAGAGGCAGCTGCAGCCTTCAAGCATTAGAAATATTTAAAAATCATCCCCTTTGCTCAGGGAAAAGGTGGCATAGCAAACAACTGCCACGTTCCCTATGAGATCAATAACACCCTGCAGGAAGCTAAATCGTCCTTTATTAATCTGATGAATTAGCCTGATACAGGGAGGAAGAGATCAACAGCATGGAAAATAAATGCATGCCCTGCAGCAAAGCTTGTCAGCTATGGAAATGGAAGTGTCTTTCCTTTTATCCATAACAAATAATCTTGAAAGTTAAGCTAGGAGACCAAAGTGACTTCTGAGGTTTATCAGTGCTATGTGGATAGAGAAACTTGCTTCTCTCTTTGAAAAGCAATTACACAATCAGGCATAGACAAGCAGTTTCCCCGCTGTGCTGCTGGATTAGAAAGCTTGAGTATCTTCCTCCTTATACTTTAAGAGGGCCTGATTCAGCAAAGTACTTTCGTACTTTCGTGTTTCAGCATCAGGGTCATCCAAGGAAACTCAGCTTTTGCCTTGCAGAATCGGGATTCTGGAAAAAAGGTGAAATGAAATGGCATCATCTTGTATTGAAGAGCGCAAAAATGAGTTTTCAAAATAAGTAACAAAAAGCAGCACCTCTGAGAAGCTACACTGGAGAGGCAGTCCTGGCACCAGGGTTTTCTCTGTCTTCATGGGAACAAGCTGCACACCACCAAGAATTGTTGTGGCCTTCTCTCTGGAAATGGCATGATTAAGCCATTCCTTACAAAATGTGGTCAGCTTTTTGAAAACCTCTACATTGCCTTCAGTTGCATTGATTTGACCAAATCAGGGCTGGCTACTTTGATATTTTCGAAGGAAGGCATTCAGTTTGCCAGCGTGGAGAGACTTGTGCTATGAGTCGTCCCCCAGTTTTCCTTTCGGGAGCACGGTGCAGCACTGTGCAGTCACGTTCTCTTCCTGGGCCAGAGCAGCCCAAACCCAGCAGCTCTGCAGCAAGGAGCTGGGCAGGTTCTTGCGGCTGAAGGAGAGTTTTGCTTCCTGCAGCTGCATCAGCTTGCAGTGCTTACAGGAGCTTTTGCACACCTGCCAATTTCCTAGTAAAATAAGCATGAACTCTCAAGCCAGAGCCAGGACCACTGAGATGCGCCATTTAGGGTTTTCATAAGAATAAGAATTTTGGTTTTTATTTGAAAAGTCAAAGTTTCTAGTTTAAATTGTCAGGAAACACTTGAAAACACTTGAAGTCAGATTTAGGATCTGAGGGTGTGTCCAAATTTGAAAATGGTCAGACATGGCAACCTGGATTGATAGATGTGACTTTAAAACTGCCGTTGTGGGGGATTCTGAAGGCGTGCTGAAGTCTCGCTGGAAGATCTCCAGGCGAAGAGAAGTGCATGGGTCTTGATGTATTTTCCCAAGAGAGTTAAGGGCTACATTTTTTCCCCCTGAACTCCAGAGCCTGAGTCAGACTGAGTATTGCATATTCAGCCTTTCCAAATTACTTTTAATTTTTAATTTGACAGAAGTTACAAATAGATGAATAGTCCCTTACAGCCATTGGGTCTGTGCAAGCTGTAAGGAATCACTGAATAGAAGGGGGGGACTTCTGCAGGTCCAAAACCAGTTCAAATCGTTAACTACCTCTAGTGTCGATGCTTCGCTCGTTTCCCAACTCTGGGGGCAAATATGAGTTTTCTGAAGCTTTAATCTACAGCACTGAATAAAGTTATGTAAATCTGGCACGATGAGGAAGGCTTTTAAGCTGTGATAGGTATATCATGGGCCTCTCTCACTCTCTGAAATTGCTTTACAGCCAGGCCATAATCGCAATGACAGACATGCTTGATCGAGTTTTGTCTCTCTGTTAATCTATGAA
Source organism: Mesitornis unicolor (assembly GCF_000695765.1). Taxonomy (NCBI): domain Eukaryota; kingdom Metazoa; phylum Chordata; class Aves; order Mesitornithiformes; family Mesitornithidae; genus Mesitornis; species Mesitornis unicolor. The sequence goes on along the minus strand of NW_010192829.1, from coordinate 150,924 downwards.
GTCATTTGCGGCTGAAAATGAAGAGCTGTGTGTATCTGTGAAGCTGAGGGTGCACTGAAAAATTATAATCTTAACACTGAGTGTGGAGATTCTCCTGTGTTATTATGAGAGTGTGTTTTAGGACTAGAGTCTTCGGAAGCTTCTCGTTATAACTGTGATTTATATCTTTAGCAGGTCTTCCTCCCCCCCCATAAAGTAGTATTAGGAGCATGTATTTCAGGTGATAGTGAAAAACAGAAGATTAAGGTAAGGTACTGAGAATCCGAGTGCCTGAGAGATGTTAAAGATGACTCATTTCTCTAATGCACGGGGTGAAAGCTTAACTGAAATGGTGAATAGATGAGAGGCAGAGAACAAGGGGTGTTTTATTGTCAGATCCTGAAAAATGTCATTTCAAACTCTCAGGGGAATTCTGCCTGGGCTCTCCCGTTATGAGTGCAATTTGTTGTACATGAAAGAAGCAGATCACTAGAGGCTGGGTGGCCTTTCACAGTAGGACTAGGAGGAGAGTTACACTTTCCAGGCAGGGTCTGACTCGCACTGACGTGTACCAAAGGAGCCAGGAAGGCCGATTGCGTCTTTTGCTGGTGAGGATGAGCCCAGGAGAGGTATGACAAAGTAGGGAAAGTTTGAGTCTACACTGGTGGAAGGGCTCTGTGGGACCCACCAGGTCCTGGAGCAGTGTGTGAGGTTAAATGCACCCATTGCAGCACTGGAAGGGCTTTTCTCCCCTCGGTTTTGCACAATGGGATGTCTACACGCTCCTGCGGAGCCTTTAATGGCTGCAGTCATCCTGTGCAGCCCTGGAGGGTTCATGTCACCTCCGTGAAATGGAGATAACAGCCCTTCTTATCTGCAAGACTCCTTTCAGATATCAAGATGATTAAGCACACGCATTTGTAAAATGTGCCTCAGCACCTCTTATTATTGGTGACGATGATGACTGGGAGCTATGAGTCAAAGTGAAAAATCAAAATGCAAGGTGAGGCAGTGGTGAGATAGCGACTCCCTGGTCACTAAGTCCTCTAGTATGGTTCTTGCTGCCAGAGCAGCTTCCCACCCTGAAGGAGGGATCCTGCCAGCAACCAGGTAGCACCAGTGGCAGATGGGGCAAAGGGGCCATGGGTGCTCCTTGTCTAGCTGCAGCCATACCAGTTGGCCTGCTCACCTGAGAAAGGGTGAGGTGTGTGGTACGGAGCAGTGCCAGAAGCAGATGCTGGCAGGTCAGGGCGGGGAGGGAGTCACTGGAGGCAGCTCTGCCCTTCTCGGGCAGACCCAGCCTGTTCCCCTCTCACTTTGAGAAAGAGGAGGAAGAAAAGACAAAGTGAAACAAAGAGCACCTTGACATATTGACTCATTTTTATGCCCAAACTCCGTGTTCTCAGGCTCCCTGCTAGCTCTCCTCATCTGCACCAAATTACATGCCCAGTGAGATGGTGACTAATGGAAGATCTGATCATATTTCTCTGAAAATCAATGGCAAGCCTTTCCTGGTGCAGGACCAAGGTTCTGTGAGGAAAATGCTTCTTGTGAACTAGCAAAGCCGATGGGAGAAAAAAAGTCTTCTTAAAAGTCCTTTGTGGTAATCAGCTTCTAAATTTAGGCATCCAAAGACTTTTGATCCAATCTAAGTGAAAAATTGTCACTTCTGCTGAAGAGCGTGATCCTGTCAGTGGAAAGTGGCAGAGTGCTCCATATCTTGTGGGCTTGAACCCAGAGGGAAGTTTGTTTTTAGGTCTCATGTTGGCTAAGTTCTCCTCTCTCATTTAGAGAGGGTACTGTTACTGTAAGGGAGGGTATTCAGATGATCGTTGCCTTGGGCCCTTCAGAAAAATTGCCACATTTTACATTAAGGGCAACCTTCCTCACATAGAACAGCGCTGCAATTAATTGTCTTGACACATGATTAGTACCTGGGGGCAAGGACGAATCGTTCTGTTGATTGGGCAGGGATGCGTTATTAATTGTATAAACTGGCTCATAGTCAAAGGACACAAAGCAGCGACTGCGGTTATTGTCACTGTGGAGCTGGTATTTGAAAGAGCGCAGGAGATTTGTGGCGGGGCAATGCTCCTTTGCCATCGCAATATTATTAAGAGTCCCTCACTGCAACTCGTAAGAAATTAATCTTTAAACCTGATCCCCCTACAACACCAGGTCATTTGGTATTTCTGGTACTGCGCTGCACCTTCCCATTTGCTCCTATTTCTTTTCCACCTTTGCACAGATGTGGCGTCTGGCAGGCTGAACAGCACAGGTAGCTTCTCCCTGGCTAGCAGGGAGCTCTTAGGAGTTTTGTACTGAAAAAATGAACTGGCTGACCTTGACTGATTCTGAAATGACGTGATGTCCCGTTAAGAGATTTAGTTCCATTTTTTGCCAAGAAGTCATTTTGTAAGGAAATAAGTTCACGAAGGAAGTTACAAGATTTGGCAGAAGTAAAAAAAGCAAAACTAATAATAATGATCGTATCGTGTCATTTATTCTCTCTGCATCCCAGGTAGTTGAAGCAATTTTACAGCTATTGTTGCACTGTGCAGGATCTCTCCTTAGTATTAATTAGCATACAATATAATACAATTCAAGCCTTACATCCTTCACTGAATTGAATCCTAAAGTATTTTACTGCTGATTACAGACTGTACATACCAATGAGGATGCTTTGGAGAGCGTACCCAGGCACACGGGAGGCAGCAACAGATGGGGAGAAACGACGGCGCTTCAGAGGTGATCACAGCGCCCGTGAGATCCTGAATTTGTACTGAGAGAGCTGTCAGGTGGAGGCCAAAGCAGAGTCAAAAGTCCCAGGGTGAGAGGGGTACATAAGCTGTGATACATCATAAAGATGGGGCTAAGTGTTAAGGTTTTTTTTCAGGTGGATGCTATTAGTTGTGCTATGCAGCACCTCTGCTAAGCAGGAGGCATTTTCATGCACTGCATTTTATTATTGTTTATTCTCTTCTTGTTTGCAGGCTCTGACAGGAGCGGTCAACGCTTGCATGCGTTCGGTTACGTCTTGCACGAGCGGCTCACGTGCTCATTGCTAAACCTGTCTGACATCTGACATCTCCTCAGCTGGCGGTGGTGGCAGGTCTCCAGCAGTGCCCGTGGTGGGGAGGACGCTCCTGCCCTCGCCGCTGGGCACACAGCCTCGGGGTGCCCTCCAGCGCTGCGCTGGGTTGGCTTGCCTGGCCGCCTCATGGCACTGCCTGCCTGTGTGCTACTTCACGCTGCGCTGCCAAAATTTCTCATCTTGACAGCATCAGCCTCCGCTCACATTACATTAGGCCTAGAAATTGTAAATACTAACTTTTTAGAGTGACACCTAAAGGGAAATGCATGTTATGTTACACACCGTTATTAAGTGCCTCAGGCTCCAGCAATCTTTTTTCCTGCCAGCATTGATTCATTAAGCAGCATACGGAAGTATAATAGTGGCTGGTATTAGGTTATGTTCCCCCTTGCTAACCAGACTCTAATTTTTCTTCTTCATTTTTATTTCCAGTGTTTTGCGTTATTGTAATGAAGAACAAATTGTACAGGAGAAAAAGCACCTACTGAATTTTAGCTTTGTGGCCCGTGCATTTCTAGGAGGCCTATGCATTCCACTGATAGGACTTTTATATATTTGAAATTCAAAAAGAAAGACTTCTCAATCTACAAATTATCTCGATTTACTTGGGATATTGAGAATAAATTTCACTGGCTTAAGCACATTCAAGAGTATGTAATGTACAGAGATGTCCAGGGCCCTGCAGAACTTATGTAGAAGCCTAGACAGGAAAAACAGGAAGAGAAGACGGATATAAAAAGAAAATGGACAAAAAAAGGCATCATAAGAAATCTTGAACAATATGCTCCCTCCCCACTTGTGAAAAACCCTGTTTCAAATGATAAGAACGACTCGGTTTTGGTTTAGCAGAAAGGAAGGCTTGGTGCAGGCAGAGACAAGTTGTGTGCTGTTTTCTGCAGAACGCGCTAAGAGGTTGTGGCACCCTGGTTTTCACAGGGCCTAGGGTCTGCACCCCCCCATGTGTGGATGTGCAACACTTCATTTTTTTCAGTTGATCAATGTTTCCATTTGTGTCAAACCACATAACGACGGAATTAAAAATAAAAGAGCGTCAACCCCACCTTGTAAAAAGCAAGGTGTGGAAGCTGCTTCCTGGGGCCACTAAGAGCACGCGATGGGCAGTCACAGTGCACTGCCGAAATGCTGCCTGGCCCTGTAGTCGGCTGGGTGTTTTACATACTGTTAAATTATTTTAGAATCATAGAATGGTTTGGGTTGGAAGGGACCTTAAAGATCATCTAGGCCACCCCCCCCTGCCATGGGCAGGGACACCTCCCAGTAGACCAGGTTGCCCAAAGCCCTGTCCAACCTGGCCTTGAACACTGCCAGGGAGGTATTTTTCTCAGCCAGTAGCACAGAATACCCTTAGTTTCTGGTTTCTGCTCTCCACTGCATCCATGGTGACAGTGCAAGGAGAGAAGTGACTGAAAGTTCATCATATCAGGACCTCCAGCCTGTCTCACCCCTCCTCCTTCGGGGCCCAATGGCATGAACACTGTCACTAAAGCCTTTTTTTTAAAAGCCAGGATTTGGGAACGTCTGTGTAGGTGGTATTTTGCTGGACCCTGTTTATGTGTTATTTCTCTGGTTGCTCAAGGTGCTGCAGGCCCGTGGTGGTGCCCTGGGGTCTTGGTGACCCATGCAAAGGGCAGGTGACCGGCAGCAATGGCTCTCGGGGCTTGGAGGAGAGCTGGCTGTGTGTGATCACCCTTGTGTCTTGTGGGGCAGCTGTGGGGCAGCCCTGATGCCTCCGCCACCCATGGTGGGGTAGGGAGCCCAAAGGCATAGGACTCAGTGGGGACGGGGGGCAGAAATTGTGGAGAAAAGGAGGATGGTGTTTCCCTGCCCACGTTGACCATGATCTTTCTCTTGGCAGAAGACTTGTTTCCTCAGCTATCAAAGAGGACTTCTTCCTTCAGCTGAAGCCCCACATCAGACCCCACGGTTCCTCTTGGTGCAACAGTGAGAAGCTTGGCTTGCACAGCTCATAGCAGAGCCTCATGAATGAAACCCAGCAGCCCCAGTGCTGCCGCTGGTGTGGGGGAACCTGAGCTGGCTGTGGATTCACCCCATAACACTTCTTTCCCTATCCTGTCAGAAATAAGTCCCCTGTCCTGATTCTACTCACATCCTGAATTTTAGAACATCCCCAAGTACTAATGACTTCAGAACTGCTCCTGAAAAAAAAAGCCTGAGAAGATTAAAACTGCAATAACAGTGATATACTCGTATGTAATAAAAGTCAAGTGTCCTGTTAACCAAATACTTGGTTTCTTAATTCAATTTAAACCCTGCTATGACAAATTCACTCTTTTGAAGCGAACAAAAAATATTTTCAACTGACGATGCATATTTTAATTTCATTTCTGAAGGATTATCTTAAGGAACACTAATGACAAAGAACAGAGGTATGTGTGTAGGTGCTCGGGGCAAGACTAGGGCAGACGCATTCTTCAATGTGAATTTATTACTGTTTTCACCTACGATGTTATTACCCATCATGTATTTTATTATTGTTAATAGTTAATATACATATTAATATTTATTATTGCTCTGGCCCTCAGAAGGACTCCAGGGCTCTGGAGATCAAAGAGAGCACCGGCAGCTGCAACCTGACCATGCTGAGCCAGCGGCCGGGATCGTGGCACTCCACACAGGCAGTGGTGAGCTCTGCGTGTGAATTTAAACCACCACTGAAATTAAAATGACAGCCCTGAGGACTGGCGGGCTTCCCCATGTCAGAATTTCCAGTAGCGTCTCTGGTGCTCTGGGTGTGGATGACCTCTTCTTTTATTAATTTTTGTTGTAGGGAGCAATTTGTGAATAATTTTCTAGGTAAAACAAAGGTTGAACTTTTGAAGCAAATGTACACAGCATGACCTTTATATGTCTTAGCCACTGTCAGGCTTCACTGCGTGCTCTGCACCTTGACATTCAGTAAAGCAATAAAGAAATGAAATGTACTAATGTAACCTTTATAAAAATAGTTAAAATGGTAGTTTAATTTTTAATCTCCCACTATGGTGTGAAAATAAGCTCAATAAACTTTGGCAGTAGATTACATTCAGAAGAAACTCAGTTTCAATAACATTACAGTTATGATGGTCAGTAAATTATGTCCTGAACTGCTGCTTCAATTAAAAAACAAACCCATGTTTAGAGTGGGGCTGTTGAACTTTGCATTTCTTTTTGTGAAATAATTGGGCCACTATTCAATTTGTGGTGGTTGATCTGGAATGTTAGATCCTTTCCTCTCACATGCCCTGCCCAGGCAATCAAGAAGATGTTGTGGTTGAACATCTCTCAGCAGCCGGAGCAGATAAGTCCCATGTATTTGAGCCTCAACTTTGTGTTCTTTTTCATCTATAAAAGATCTGCACACAAAAAAGGACCAAAAGTCTATTTGAGGAGAAGAGGAAGAAATGAAACAAAAGAATGGTTTAAGCAAGACTATAAAGTTGCTTGATAGCTGAAATAATTTCTTGTCTTCATATAAAGTGACGTGGTTTGCTGGGTGAACGTTACAGATCAGCCTGTAAAATCAATCAGGCTGACTTGTGACTCTGGAGTATCTATTGCAAACTGAAAATGCCATAGGCCTGCATAGACAAATGCATGCTGGAAGTGAGCGCTGTGAGATTGCTGAAATCTGCATGTGAGATACAAGTTGTTTAGAAATGTGTATACAAGACTACATGCTGCAGCTTATATGGAAGCATCTTAAACAAACACGTATTTCTCAAGATTGTTTTACCCAAAGTGCATTCCTTCTGTAGTTTATGGATATACAGCAGTCTTCATCCGTTGACCTGGATGCAGTTTTGATCTCTGTTTCGTCTAACTGGTCAAAACATACTCAGAAGCTAAGGGACATGTGCCCAGCATTGGTTTGGTTGGTTATTTTAATCCATGACTTTATTGACTTTGTACTTGTTCTCTTGCAAAATTAAATCCTTCTCCTGTAGAGCCAGCCTTTAATTGCCTGTAGTGCTCAGATAGTGCTTGGACAGGGATCATAAAGGTACTTTGATAAATAGGTAGGACTAGAGAAAACAACGGTGCCCTAGCTCTGCTCACCCTCTCCTACATCTGTGGCTGCTCAGCCTGCCTACAGTATATCATGGTGGAAGGGGACACGTTGCCTGTCGCGGGGGAAGTGCCAGGGAAGCTAAATACAGTGAGAAAATACAGTAATGCCACCATCTCAGCTAGACCAGGAGCTATTACCGCAGGACTGACTTTATTTCTTATTGCTGTCTGGAGGTTTCTGTTTCTTTGAAGTTGAGGACAACACAGCGAAGGTGTGGGAGGTAATGTTCAGTGAGGGGAAGCAAGACAGAGGAAAAGCAGGGTTTGTACTAACAGGGAAAACGAGCTGAAGGGAAGGGAACAAATCTTACCCTGAGGCGGTAAAAAGGTGGATGCACATTATATACTAGTGGCTGCTATTTTCTGGAGAAATGGTGATATCTACTAGCAGGTGATCTGGACTGCAGTCCTAAAGGCTCATTATGTTGTCCTGATGTTGCTTTAGGCTTAGGAAATGTCACATTTTCTCTATAAAGAAATAATCTTCTGAGTGAGTTTTACTGTATAATTTTCAGTATTTAGAATATTTCATATTCAGAATGTAATTTAAAAAGGCTTCAGTAAGACATCTCTTTCCCCCTTGAAGGAAACTGAGAAGTAAGGGGTCAAAAATTAGCGTTCTAGTTTCATGTTAATATATTTCTCCTGATCAAGGCAATGGTGAATATGCTGCATTAATAGAGCACCCACTGTATAGAACAACTGGGTTATGATTTTTTCCTTTTATGGCGGTGCTATAAATACTTTGTCCCTGCATACCTTTGCCACTGGAAGTGAAGAATGACATTTAAACACACGTGAAGAAAGTGCATAATCTTGTCTCCATAAAAGTTACTTTCACCTTCTTGTGACTACTTAGGAACATGGGGACTTTTTAAAAGCATCTGTCCTTTCTTCTTGAGGATTAAGTCAGATGAGTGTTACAGATGCTGAACTGGAAGGGGTTTCACAACTATGATTGTGTTGTTACTACTTCGACCTTAGTCAAATTGGGGGCATTTACACACAAAAGAAAGACTTGACTTGGTCAAGAGGGCACAGCTGATAAGAAAGCAGTGGGTTAAAAATGTGATACTCCATTAAATTATCTGACCTCAAATGTCTAGAAGTTAAGAGGAACATTTCCACTGGCTTGTAATCTGGACATGGCTCTGTCAGGAGAAAAGCTTGAGTTTTGTTGGTTTTCTTTTCTTTTTCGGTCGCTGCCTCCTTTTTCTGCTAAGTGAAATATGCTCTCTAGAATGATCTCATTTCTTGTCCTTCTATTTGCTTTTCCTTTTTTCACTTAGTAATTTCTCAGTGGTTTTTCAGTTAAAGGATATGCATGCTATCATAAAGAAGTTAGTTTTACGTCTCCAAACTTCTTGTAAAAACTGAGGAAGTTTTGAAAAAGTTATGAAAAGAAATTATGATGCCCTAAAATCTGCCAGGATTATTTTACTATCTATTAGAACTCCTGGGTAAAAATATTGCAGGAAGAACAGTAAAGAAGGAGTTTCAACAACACAAAAAGGCAAGTATTTTATGAGATATTTATGTAAAAGCTATTTAAAATAAAATCAGAATTGTAATTTGCTTTAAAATTTGCAATACAATATCTTGGTGGGGGAAAAAAAACCCCTCATATTTGATGAAGAGGTCTCTGAGGTAGGAAAAAAATTTCAGGCAGGAGATTTCTGTCTGTTTTATCTGTCAAACAAGAGCAGGAAATTGAAGTCAAACACCTACATTTGGCCGCGAAAGAGCCACGTGCCTGCTCCAGTCTGGGTGGCAAAGGGCTGGCACTGTTCCCTCGCTGGGCACCAGTGTGGTCCCTGACTGTCCCGTTGCTACTGCACTGCTTCTGCCCAGCGGGCTGGGCTCCCTCCAGCAGGCTGAGGTCTCTCTGGCGGGCAGATCACTGCGACCTGGTGCCTGAAAATGTTCCTGAACGCGTTCCTCTGTAAGCAAAGCCCTAATGTGTTTGGTTTTTTTTTGGAAAGCCCTGAGCATGCTTATGAATAGTTCATAGTAAAAGCTTCCATGGAGAATATAAAAAGCAATTAAATCTTAATGGCCTGGTGTTTACATTTTTTTGGACTACAGGTTGGAAAGCC
>NW_010192829.1:89492-141621 GCF_000695765.1 Mesitornis unicolor | reverse complement strand
TTATAAGGAGATTTGTGATAAGGACGGGACAAAAAATTTATCTAACCGACCCAGTCTCTCATTTTTTAATACACTTTTTTTCTTGTACTGCTAGAAGTGAGTGTATTCAGTGATATTTTAGAGGATAGTGCCCTCAGAAAAAGGACTGTTAGTACCTGTGGATATGAGGTCCCAGGGAGTGGGAAGTCTGATCTCACCCAGGCAAGCAGCTCAGGATAAGGATGCTATCTCCAAACACCATCAGAGAGCTCAGAGACCATCCACATGGGAGCCATGACGACTACATACATGGGAAGTCTGATCTCACCCAGGCAAGCAGCTCAGGATAAGGATGCTATCTCCAAACACCATCAGAGAGCCATGATGTCTACATACAAATGAAACAAGATTCAGATGTGAGGTACCTTATAATTGGGGTTTTTTTAGGAGCCAGTTCCACAGGGGCAGCAGCCTCATGTGGACTTTTTACCCTGGCTGGGACTTGGGGCCCACCTCACGTAGACCTGCTAGCAACCTTCCATGGGTATGTTATGGCAAGTCAAACAGCAGGCTTCATCTCCAAGAAAAACTTCCCCTTTGACACCAGGGAGGATGACATCTTTGGTGCCTCAAGCTTTTTCCTGCTCCCCACCTTGCCATTGCCACCTCAGCTTGGGTGCAACAGGCCAGGAGACCCATAAAGGGAGGAAAGGCAAAGGCTTTCCTTTCAGCCTTGCAGACTCTGTGTCTTGCTGCCTGAGGCATTTTTATTTATCTTGAAATAGAGTAGCAAGCTACCTCATGCAGTCTTCCTCATCTTGTTCTTCTGGATCACCTTGACCCTGACACAGGGGGTTCAGCCATGCCTGGGACATGGACTGCCAAAGCATGACAGCCAAAGGGGAAATGGTTTTCTGCAGGCACTTGCGTGAGAGTGCTGGCTCTTAGAGGGTACCCATCTGGTAGGGATTGAAAGCCATGACCTAGAGTTATGCAGAACCTCTGCGTCACCCAGCCATCATCTGCTTAGCTTCTAACCTTTGAAAACCCACATCTGCCTTAGGGAGTGGTCTTAAATGCACAGAGCCATGACAGTGATATGAGGAGCAAGAACCTCTCTTGGCATGTAATTGTTGTTCTCTTGGCTGGCTCAATTTCATTTGCTCTTTTCTCTCACTGTATTTGATTTAGTCTGCAATCAATAGTGAAATGAAATGGATGTGGGTTTAGCCCACCCACAGACTTTCACTGTGCCGCTTGGAGATGCCAGATCTGCAGGGTTCTGCTAATCTGTGCTACGCACCGTGCAGCGCGGGAAGGGTCTAACCAGAAATCAAATGCCTTGCCTGAAGATTGCCGTTCTCCAAAAACACACACTTCCTGTTGTCTGCTGAAAGACGTTTCACCTGCTCTCGCTCTCGCTACGAGCAGGACAGCTCTGCTATTGATTTCAGTCAGAACAGGATTAGAACTACTTATCACTTTACTATCAGTGTAGCTTATGATCTGATGGTACAGCCAGGCATCAAGTCCAATACAAGTTTTCTTTCCTGGGCTGAAGCAAAGTAACTCTATTGCAGTCTTTCATCAGTGGGAAAACGTAAAGCTTAATAAGGGCATTTTCCAAGATCTGTCAGAAAAAAAAATAGAAAATTAATATGCACAGGTATTTTAAAATGCATAAACAACACATATACGCACATCTTCAGTTCTTTGGGGTTTTTTTGTTTGTTTTTCTTTTTAAGGACAGAATTGTGATTTTTCTTGTTGCTGAAGTCTGTGAAATGTAATCTGTGCTGAAAATACCGAGGCAAAACTTTCAAAGTACAGTTATTATAACCAGAATATGTTCTTTTTTCCCTTATTGACACCGTGTCTGTTTTGCTGACAGCCTGGCTTGTGACATGAATATGCATTGAAGTCTACTGCCAGTGTGCTCTCTGCACAAAATACTCAGAGTAGAAGTATATGTGTGTGTGTGTATTGCTCTGTACTGAGACCAATGTAACATTATCACAATAGATTTTGAACAATTTATGAAGTTAAAAATCTCTCCTTGGTGCAAAGAGGAACTACATGCAAGGCTGTACTAACTATTTGCTCTAACATTTAGTTTAAAGCTGTTTAATAAATCACCTAAACCCTAAAGATTTAAAAGAAAAAGCTATCTGTTTATTTTCTGCTTGTGCTGTTATAGGTAGACTTACGATTGGAATCTCAAAATATTAGAAACAGGAATGTGCACACATTTTATTTTGCCACGAGCAATATTTGGTTTTGGGTGAAGCAGCCTGCGCATCATCACAAATTGATAGTACAGGACGATGAGGTAAGTGCAGTCATAAAAGAAACCTGGATTATACAATAAACTGTTCCCGTTGGGATCAAATGGTATATACCGAATTCTGTATTTATGAAACTTCAGCACAGTATAGTTTCCCTCACCCTACAGTTGTGTACTGGGAAGGAGAGGCTTTGTTATAGACCAGAGGTTCGTTAACAGGAAAGCAATTGAGCATGGGCTTCCAGGACGGTGGAGACCCCCATGCTTCTTGCATGCATCGTTGGCACCACGAGGAGGGGCTGGGCACTCCTGAAGTAGATACCAGGTAAAACAAAGATACACAGGCAAGAAGAACTGGAGAAAACACTTTATTCTATGATTTTTTTTAGAGTTTGGTGAAGCCCATTAGAAAAAGACCCCCAAAATTAAATACCTGGGAGGCGTCTTGACTCCAGAGAATAAACACACAGAGGAAAAATAATGGGTACCAAAGAGGTTTTTAACTTAACTCTGAGAAGTATAATGAGATCTAGCGGATGGAATCTGGAGCCAGACAAATTCAAATTGGAAACATGACCTACATTTTTAAGAGTGAGTGTGATTAGCCATTGGAACAAAGTACCCACAAAGCAGTGGATTCTCTCCTCTTGATAGCTTTGAATCAAGACTTGATGCCTTTCTGGGAGATAAGCTTTAGTCAAAGATAGTTATGCTTTAGTCAGACACATGTTACAGGGCTCAATATAGAGGTAATTGGGGAAATGTAATGGCCTGTGATGTCCAGGAGGTCAGGCCAGATGGAATAATGATCCCTTCTGGCCTCAGACTCGATGAATCTCAGAATGAATATAAATGCTATCATCTGGATGTGCATCTGAAATAATTGCAGGCAGAGATTAGACACGCAATTGCATGTGGTTCAGAATTGATAAACTTTCCTCCCCTCCAGAACAAAGGCCCTTCTTTATGCCTAACTACACGGTGCTGTTGTAATTCAGATAAATACCCATTAGGAACTGGGATGGGATGTCAGCAAATCAATTTTAACTACTATGCGAGTGTGTTGTGTGGAAATCTAGTTTCTAAAGCTTGTTCGCACAGGAATACACTCAGGAAGAGCTCCAGCGTGGACATTTACTCCACCCTGAGACTGTCATTACGGATTTAGCCCTGTCGACTTGGAAGTTGATTCAGTTAAATCAAGAAGACGCAGAGGTCCTGGTCACCAAAGCAGCTGGGTGCCTAATGCTTATGACTACCCGTGCATTGCTGAATTTTACGGGAAAGGGTTGTTGAAAGAGTAATAGCAGAAAATAAAAAGGTCCAAGCTTCTATGAGTAGTTTTGCTTATGCTGACATTATCGCAAATGGCATCTCTGCTTGGTAATGCACACGCATCTGCAAAATTGCCAGCTGTTGCAAAGCTTCTGGAGAAAGAAGTATGAAATATTAAACGGTAAAAGAAACCACATTAAATCACAGATAGCTTTTAATATGAATTTCACCACATTATGTATCTTTCAATTTTAGTGTTATCTCACTCACAAAACATTCAAAACAACTGCACAGGCAGGCAGTAAGACCACACAGAGGAAATAATATTGTTAAAGTTCAGTGAAATGTCGTCACTTATGGTACGTGTGTGTTTACCTGCGCTCAGAAGACAAGTGTTGATGACTATAGAGAGTTTCATTCATAAAGGTACATAACCTTTTGTTTTCTCAGTCCTCCCCCCAGAATCAACTCCGATCAATGGCACCAAACACCCAATTCCCAAGTTTGTTTTTTCAGGTTGTGAGCACTGTACAGAAATCCTCACGGTGGCTAATGTGCCACTTGAGAGCTTAATATTCTGAGGTGAGGATATTTTCCCTGGGCTAGATGTTTTATTTGAAGTTGGCAAAAGCCTGTATCTGCGACCGCCCTTACCACTGCCCAACCTCTGAGCAGTTCTGTCACAGCTGAGTCTTGCAGGTTCACCTTTCTCTAAGCAAACGAGATCTGAATCACGTGTGCATCATGGAGAATAAAGTTGGAATCTGCACCTGCATCCAAACTTTAATTATCAACATCTTCTATTTTTTGCTTCCCCTTCCCGCCCCCCACCCAGCAACATGCATAGAATATTGTGACTTACCTGAAGGCTGTAGAAATAGATACTAATCTGTGAACAGTAAGCCCAAATTTCTTTGGTTTCTCCTTCTGTACTGATCTTCAGAACCCAACAGCTAATTACATATTTGCTAATTGTAGCCTGCTTTTTCATTGCAGCTCAAAAAGGAAATACGATAATGGTGATTCTGCAGGTACTCTGTAGAATAACCAACGCTCTACTGAATCCCAGGATTACTTTCTTATGTGAATAGCAAATCTTTGCAGATCCTATTCTATACAGTTGTTCTGAATATTTTATTGGATTGCACTAAAAATGAAAGTGACAAAAAATAACGAAAATCATATTTAAAGTTAGCTCTGGTTTAATGTGGCCTTTTGCCAGTTAAATATTTTTTCCAAAACATTGCAATAGTGCTGATTTGGAAGCTGCTTTTTTGGTACTTCTACAGCGATAGCATTTACGATAATACTGCTGTATCAGCAAAACTACCAACACAGGTATTTGACTTTTTATCTTGCTTTATAGCCCTTTATACAAGGCCTTCCTATAACAGTTCTGCAGTAGCATTGATTTCATAAAGGTCCCGAAGGTCATTCTTATTTTCAGTAACATAACAGTATCTGAAAATTTTAATTATGCTCTTCCATTAGCGTTGTAATATTCAGAATTGTTATAAAATTCAACAGTGTATAAAAATGTCATTGCTAGGGATGAATGAAGCAGCTCATCTGAAAATGAAAATCAGCCCAAATTGTTGCAGGTGTTCAAAAAACTTGAGATAATCTCATTTTGTCTCCCCTACCTCCACTTCTCAGGTACTTCTACAAGTTCCGATGCCTGAAATACCATCACAATTGATTTTTCTAGACAAAGGAAGTGCTTAGAGCCAATTATCTAAACTTAAGTACAACATTCGGTACAGTGCCGTGTAGGAAATTATTAGCGAAGATGGGGGATTAGCACAGAAACTGAAAAGTGAACAAGAAAGTAAGTAGTAGTAGGAGAAGATCAGTACTGAGGGCAGGTATAGAGCTTCCCAAGCATCTGTCTTGGGCCTGTTAGTATTTAATGTTTTTTATTAATGATGATGGCATAAAAAATAAGTGTGTGCTAATGGAATTTACCAATGGCATAAGGGAGGGCGGTACTGTCACTGCAGAGATGAATAGAACTCATTTGGGAAGAACTGAGTGACCTTGAAGACCAGGACAGGATAAATAGGATGAAATTCAGAAGGGTTTGAGTGCGAGTTCATACATCTGATCTTGTTAACCAGGTTTCTACTATGCCTGCATGCTCACGGTTAAGAATAAGGAGGGGAAAGACACAGAACATACAGAGCAGGATGTTTTCACCAGGGTAACGCAATGCTGGTAACGGTGTATGAGGCACATATGAGAAATCAGTCAGGGTAGTGCATACTGTTCACAAATGGCTCACTTCACTTTTGGGAAGCTACTGAAAAAGACTATTAGAGTGACAATGGTAAGGGAGAGCTTTAAGTGCGAGAGGAGTTTGGCAAAATAAGGCTGAGGGAGGCCACTATAAATATCGCATGAGCATAAGCTCCAGGAAGAAAAAACATCCATTTAGACTAAAGGACAACATTGGCACGAGAACAAATGAGTATAAATTGGTCATGAATATATTTAGGATGGAAATTGGAAGCAGGTTTCCAAACAACAGAATAGCAATGTTCTGCAATTGCTTTCTAGTGAGAACAGTGGAAACAACAACAACAAAAAACTCCACGCTACTTTTAAGACAGAGTATAATGAGTTTCTGAAAGGGATTCTATGATGTGTTTGGCTAAGATAGCGGAGAAGTAGACTTGATGACCCAAGAGGTCTATGCAGGCCTGTCTTTCTAAGCCTGTTTTCCATGTCCAAATATTTCAGAGCACTTTTAAGTGCTCCCTTTCCTTCATGTATTTTTTAGATAAATTTCTTATAGTGTACTGCAGGGACTGCTAGCTGGACCGATTTAGGGAAGGCACAAAACTGTGGTATCCAGAATATGCTGAACACTCTCCAAACAAAGCAACAGAAGCATCCAACATCCTACAGGGCAAGGCTTGATGTGCTTTAAGAAATCACCATTTTCAGTGGAAAGCAGTGGGGACTGAGTCCAAATGGGAGCAGCACCCCTTTGAGGCTTGGTTCTCTGTTGTTTCTCCTACTCCCCCGAGCCTGCCGCTCTAGTTTGCAGTTTGCCTTCTCAGCCCCACTGTGTATATGCAGCAGTACAAAAGAGGATGGCAAACAGCGCTTTAGATGCATAAGATTAAATGGATAAAAAATGGAGCAGTCAGTGGGAGCCTGAGGGGGTGCCAACAGTGCAAAGCTGCAGTGACGGTGGCTTGTCTGGGAGAAGAGGGGATTTTTCTAGCCTTGGTGGTGTGGTGCAGAGCTGTGCTAGCAGTGTCATGGTTTCTCTCTTCTCAGCCCAGGAAGCATCTATGTCCTTTGGTCTGGTTTATCCTGCTTGGTGTCTCAATGCATGCTTAGTATCCCTTGTTCCAAAATTCATCATTTCCATTACCTCAGAAAAGCTGTGTATCGCCTAGACACTGTGACCATAAAGGGATGGAAGTCCGGGCTTTGGGCTTCAGTAGCTGGAGTTTTATGGGTTCCTTACTGACAAAAGCAAACTTGAGTGTTTACAGCTCTTACTTGAGTGTTTACAGCTCTTTTACAGTAATAGACACTGCTTCATCAAATCACCGGGAGTGTGCAGGCTGCCCTGGTAATGTGGTGACTCCCTTATTAAGAGAGCATCTCATAATTAAAAGTTTTATGAGTTTCTACCTATGCTTTAGTTGAAATCTGATGAATGGGGCAATGAGATCTGCAGAATTGGATGACTCTGGTTGTTTTTCCTCTCCAGCAGCTAACTATGCACAAACTTTTTCTGAAATCAACTATTAATATTGAGACTAGGTTAAGAAATGGGAAGGTTAGATGAAGCTCTCAAGAGTACAGGTAGTTTGGAACAGGAGAAGAAATAGGCAGCAGCTTTATGAGGGAACAGTGCTTTGCTTACACCTTGTCACCATCCACATTAATCACATTTGTAGCAGGCAGCAGCTCTACCTGTTTGTACAAATACTTTAACAACTGGTTTGAAAAAATGAGCAGGATAGCTGAGTCCCCAGGTTCACGTAAACAGGGTAATGAACACCTACATAACAAGACACAAAAGCCATAAACACAGTGGTGGAAGTTTTTGGTCCCTCTTCAGCTGAGGTTTTCTACAGCTTTCTCAGTCCCTCAGGTGCTGGATGGAGAGGCAGCTTGCGTCCCTCTGAAAACTGCAGCTTTGCTGTCAGTGACTTTGGTGCGGTACCCGATGTGTGACTATCCTGTGCCTTGCTGGTCAGAAATGCCCACCCCTTGAAGGTAACAGCTAAAGCTATCAAAGGTCAGAACTGAAAGACACACGCTGTGAAACAATAGAGAGAAAACATTCTGATTGACTGAAAATTAAAAAGAGCGGCCCTTATTTTTGGTATTTTTCAAATTAATTTTTGTTCCTGAAATGTGTGTATCTAGAGAGCTATTTTTTCACCCATCCTTAACTTCAAATGGGACATCTCATTCTGTGAACACCTGGGTGAGATGATTTCATTCTGCCCTGTCCTGCTAGCAAACTCAATTTAAAATGAATCCATCAGAAGCACGAACCGTACGTATCACAATATTTTAGTGAGATATTACTCAGACACCCCGGTATGAGACCGTGGCTCATCAGGGGAACTCAGCAGCCTCATATCAGGGTTGAAATCAGCCCTGAGCTCGCTGCAGCCCAAAGGGGCCAGCCTGCTGGCCATGGTTGCAGGGGTAGCACTGCCTTGTTACTGCCATACAGTGCTGCTCAGCACCCGGAAACACGCACGGGTTTTCAGCAGGTGGAAATATTTATGGGAGTATAAAAGCGTATTTTCAGCTTTTTTTCAAGCAGACCCATTTGCAAGTATGTGCATATGGCAGCTTTTGAGTGATAAGTGTGCTGAGGAAATGTCTGTGACCAAACCAGGTGGAAGAAAAGCCATTTTCAGACATATCTCTGGATTTTGGCTGCCCACTCGTGCACCACACAAAGGTGACAGTGGCACTGGTGGCATCAGGAAGGATGTGAGGGTCCTCCTTGCCTATGCCGAGGCTGTTGCCTGTCTCCAGGCAGAACTAAAGAGCACCCCTTACATCAATAGCAATTAAACACCACCAAGCCTATGAAAATAACCACTCATCAGGTAAATTAACCAGGCGCTAGCATTTGCGGGCTCAGGAGCAGCCACCGTAGAGCAGAGGTCATACTTGGTACTTGTGGCCTGAGGCGAATTGCCTGCCGGGGTGAGAACAGAGAGGTCAGCTGGCTTCCTCTAGTTTCTCACCCCGGCAGTCTTAAGGATAAGAGGTTAAAAAATAATCCCTGCTTTGCAGAGGGCCTTTAGGGCCCTGCTTCACCCCTCTTTGTCCCTCCTTGGGTTAATGTCAGAGAAGACAGGCGCCCGGCATCAGCTGCTGACAGTGGTGCCACAGTCCTGGCCTCCCTGCCCCGACCCAGGGCGGCCATCGGCCCTGCAGCCATCGTGCACTTCATCATGTCATGTCCTTGCTGAGCTGGGGCTGCATGGGCGAGGGTGGGCTGTGAAATGACACCTCTGTGTGTGAGCTGTGATGCTGCGAGGATGTTGCAGCCTGCGAAAAAGGAAAACAAAAAGGGGCAAAGGAAAAAAAAAAACCACCACCAAAAAACCTGTACTCGTTCCTCACTCTTCCCTCAGCACTGTCTCAGGCTCTGCGGAGGCTTCAGAGGTGTGAACACATCCTGTTTACATCTGCCACCAAGATGGAGATACTGAAGGGAGCGCACGGCTGAGGAGCATTCGGAGGCAGCGCCGCGCACGGGGACAGCCGCCTGCCTGGCCGTGGCAAGAGACGGCCCCACCATGGATGCGCTGCCCATCTACCATGGGGCCATCACCCGCGAGGCTGGGGAGAAGCTGCTGCTGGCAGCGGGCACCGATGGCAGCTACCTGCTGCGGGACAGCGAGAGCATCCCAGGAGTCTACTGCCTCTGTGTGCTGTGAGTGCGGCCGGCCTCGCGCAGCCACCGCTGGGGCATGGGGCAGCTGAGGGCAGCAGGTCTGGGAGTGGGGTTCTGGGAAGGCCTGGGGCAGGTGGTGGTTGATTTCCAACTCTCACATTCAGATTGTGGGATGTTCCAACATAACAGTGACAAAAATATGGTCTAATATTACCATTTGCAGTCGTATGTGACACTTTTGTCTCCTTCCCCTTGACTAAGGCAGAAGGGTGCATAAGGGGTGTGGGATCCTTTAGAGAGCAAAGAGGAGCAGATTTTGCCTTATAGAGCCCACACATCCTATGGGCATAAAACAAAAGCAGAAAGCAGGCCTGGAGCATGTAGAAAGGACGAGAGAGGTGCCATGGAGAAGAGCCAGGCAACTTGGCTAGGGGTGGTGTGCGTGGCTTCTTCGTGCTGGATAATCCTCTTGCTTTCTGTCTGCTGTCTTCTGCTTTGGTAATGTGCTCACGGGTGAGCTTAGCAACATCCTCAGTGTCTTCTGTCATTGGGAAGGTAGTGTGGATTGCTGTCATCCAGAATGTGCCTTTGCTTTGGGATACGCTCCATCAGGCTGTGTGTCCCACAAGCCATTGGGCTTGGAGTAAACTACCTGTAAAGTACATGAAATACTGATGGCTGGTGTGTCTACCAAGGCTGAACAGACACTAATGCTTCAGCAGGAGAAGGAATACAAGAGAAAACTGTTTTAGGGCCAGCAAGAAGTGGGCTAATAGAGGGGTCACTTAGGTACCTGGCAAAAGAAAAAACAGAAGAGGAAAGAGTACTAAGTCAGGCTTTCCTCAGATGTCTTGAATACCTTTCCAACTATATGTAATTAAGCCATGGGTGAACATTATTATTCCCCTGAGGTAGACCAGGAAATGGAGGCATGCAAGAAGGTTATGGGCAATCCAGAAATACACGACCTTCTTTTCAGGGAAGATCTTTGTGGCAGAAGATGTATTCTTTCTTCTCTCATGAAATCAGAAGGTGAACCAAGATAGGTGCTACTCCTAAAAAATACCTTAACAGCTAGCTGAAAAATGAGAAATATGAAGCGTCTTGAGTTAAATGAAAATGGAATAGACATAGCAAGAGGTAAGGAGTGCTGTGATTCCTGTGATGGAAATAGGCAATAAAAGCAGAATCTTTTTAAAATAACCATCAAAGGAAATGATGATATATCTCCTTTACACTAAGAAGTCATTCAGTGCAGGTGAAACACTAAGGCACTATAGAAAGGGTCAGGCAGAAAGTTACAATGCTGAATAAAAGAGAGGATCCTAAAATTAGTCCACCATTAGTCTAAATCAGGGTGTAGGTATGTAACAAGGTCTTTCATCTGCACACAATCAGTTGGGAGTTTTTGCTGTATTAGTGGTAATTTACGTCCTTCGGAAGAGATTTCATGAATGAAATAAAAAATATAAGATGAAAATAGGAAGAACAGAAAGGACTGCTCACTATGAAGCTCTGCACTCTTTGGAGGAAAAGCGACTTCAATAAAAAACAGCAGCCTACCTAATTGTTTCTGGAAATTATGGGCCACTCATGCCTTCATGCTATGTTACATTCAAACATATATATGATAAGCAAAGGAGTAAAAGCAAAAAATATTACTGATTAATGCTATGCAGGCTTCTTATAGAATATAGATCCTCAAATTTTTTTTATAAGGAAAGTTTTCAATAGAATCTTGGATGAATCCAGATAAAAAATTAAATGAAAAACGTTTTCATGAGTGTGATCCAATATAGGTGGCTGAAAAATGCTAGAGCTAAGCCTTGGTTCCAATACTTCTTAATATTTCAATTCAGAGTGTTATAGAAGAAATAGCAGATACAGTAAACAACATATTACACAATAACTTTGGAGACAGTTATCATAAAGATACCAGGCAATGGTCTCACACTGAAGATAACAATGACAGTTTAAAGAAATGTGGGCCATAAACTAGAGAAGTGCTTTAACAGGCAAAAGTTTACCAAAGCAGAGCACTTTAGTGGAGAAGCAAGCAGGGAAGGCATGAGGGACGTAGATATGTATTCAATGGAGGATGCTATGCCTGGCTTTGGCAAAATAAACCAATGGACCCCCCCTCCCCGAATGCCAGTTGGGCCATCAAGCACAGAGATGAAAGAGGTGGCAAGAGTGTGTGTGCCTGAGAGCTTTGGTAAAACCTAAGTGGGAAACTTGCAGTTGCTGTATTCACTGTTCAAGAAAAAAAGAAAATAAAAGAAAGAGTATTTCTCTGGTTTTTAATATTTCCTTCTAAATAAACAATGGAAATTATTAGCAATAGCAAAGTTATTCAGAAATCTACATTTTGCTTCACGATTCATGCTGAAGATCACCCTAGGAATACCCAGATATATCAAGATTGGGTAAGTACTGGAAGTACTGGAGTGATCCTTGAATCACGAAAAGCAAAGCTGGTCAGCCCCTAGATACATCGCAATGCGTATCACAAAAAATTTTACATCTTTCCAATGAAAACTTCTAACAGAAATGAAACTGTTTCACACTGCCTGTGATGTTTCTATTGCTTTTAGAAAAAGAGAAAAATGGTCCAGTTTTTCAGAACTGAAACATGTTCAATCTGTCTTCTTTCCCCTTTCCTTGCTTTTTCCTGGAGAAGTAAAACAAACCTAAGACCTTCCAGCTCCCCAGACCAAAGACTTAAGATTCTTTTTATTATTTGACTGTGGGGGAAGAAGGGAGTTGTCAAAATTAAAAAGGCACAGTTGTGATGAAAAGAAACGATACATTTATTTTAAAAGTCATTAAACAAATATTTGGAATTACAATACTGTCATCAGCTTGAACTCGCGTAGGTGGCTGCTCTGCCCTTCCAGCTCCAGTAAATGGTAAATCCTGTTTAGGCTCACTCCTTTCCCCAAGAAACTGCCTGAGTTTGTAATGCCATCCTCAACCCCTTCATCAGCACCCCCCCAAAAGCCCTAACGCATTTTGGCAGTCTTTGAGCCTTCTAAGGCACGTAATAAGGGCAGCAGTGTTCACGCTCACGCTCATTCGCCTTTTGCTTTTCCAATTAAAAAGTGGAGCTCTGACCTTTAAAAAGGAGAAGAGTCAAAGACTTCACGAATCCCTTGTGACTGACACTGATTTTACAGGGCAAGCATAAAAGAGACAGGTAGTAGCATAAAACCTGACCTACAGAGATGGGTAACTGCGGCAGGCGGGCCCCCTGTTGTTTGAGCTAGAAAGCTCTGCTCTCTCTCCTCTGTTTCTCCTGAAGTATTGCTTCATCTTCCTTGCACGCTGCTTTCTGCTGTCCAAAGTCACGGTGTGTACATGGCAAGCCCACAAGCCTTCAAAGAGAGGATGTTTTTTTTGGTGTGGCTGTGGCAAAGCTCAAAGAATCTACTTTCATAAATATCTTAAGGCCACAATTAAACTATGCATGGAGGGGTAGAAAGGTTTTGATTTGCAGCAGCATCCCCTGGGGCTCTCATGAACAGAGGCACTGCCTGCAGATTTTGGCAAAGTTTTTTAATACCAGGTGCTCGCAGGATCTTCATTGTATGAATACCATTATTAAATTGATAATATATACTTTAAGGATGCTGTCCGTCATGTTTTGAATGTGTCAACAGAGGAGCACAATCTTTTATTGGAAATTTTTTAGGGTTGCCTTGAAAAGCAAGAGGATTTTTGCTGTTCCTGAAAACTGGGCGAAAAGAAACGCATATATTTGAAAAAAATGTATGTTTTACTTGTAAACATGTAGGACACTACAAGCAGTAAGCCACGGTTTTAGTACCCAAACCTGATTGTTCCAGGGAGCTTTACTGATCTGGTTTCCTCTTTGCTCAATACCCCATTTGACATTTTTGCACCCTCAGAAATCCTCTGTGCATGCTGCTCCTAATGAAGTCAAGGGGGGACACAGGACACAGCAACGGTGGCTGGTTTGAGACACAGCCTCTTAAACTGTACTTGAAAAATGCATAAATAAAATGCCTGAGAGTACCAAAAGCATCACTCTCCTTTACAGATATATGAGCTCACATGCAGAAACAAGCAGCTCATGCCTGAATTGGCAAAGATAAAGTGTTTGTAGTTTGGGTCTTAAAATTCATATACTTGAAAATACTTAGAATGTTAGTAGTTGTTTCAGACCTTTAAGTAAGCTAAAAATGACACACTTGTCAAACTGTATGTTCAGGTTATTTGTTTGAAACCAGCCATTCATGTACTGTGCTGCATTCAATTTGTGGAGAATAATCACAAGCTGGAACAGAAAGCTGCTCAGAGCTCTTGAAGCAACCGTAATGGCAGCAGGGAAAGGCTGTAGTCCTATCAGATTTTACGCGTGCTATTTTTTCTGTCACCATAACCACAGTGCACAAGTTCAGGCAACGTGCCGAAACTTTCTGGTGCAGCAGATGTATCAGCTGTACAGAAGGTGTAATACAGAATCACGAGCCAGCTTCAGCTTAGCGTTTCTTTTGTTTCCCATGTAATATTTTTATAGAAATGGCACAATAATTGGGTTTATTATAACACTGCACATCATCATCATCATAATTTAAAATGTAATTTGGAACGAAAGCTTCTCTCTGAGGAGGAGCCCCTCAATTCAAGGTTGCTGTTGCAAATATCACACACTACTCTGAGCTTCGAAAAAATTCTTCGACAGCACAACCGTAAATTCTACTGAGGCGAGTATTTCAGCTCCCTGCTAATCAGAGTGAGCTTCATCTCTGCTGAGAATAACGTGGCTAATGGACTTCAGGCATTGCAATGGCTTTTCTCGGAAGCATTTTAGAAAGTTAGACAGCCTGAATGGTGGGTAACCGCTACACTAACGAATCTCTAAATGACAGAATGGGTACAACCATTAGGTAAAGGAACCTAGATTAGCTCTACCCCGGTTTTGCAGGCTTGAGTTTTGAGGATTTAGTTGAAGCAGTTATTTTAGGATCAGGGATTTTATAGTCAGACCGTGCCTGCCTTGCTGTGAGAGAAACAGAAAATGTGACAATGAGCTACGCTGAACCACTCTCAAACAAACCGAGGAATGTTTCATTGAAATATGAAATAGTAGCATTTCCAGGGCTATTGACAGTGTATTATCTATTGCAGCTCTTGTGAGCTTTGCCTGAAGTGAAAGCAATTTCACCAGATAACCTTACTGAATGAATCTTTACCTTTGTGCGGTACTATGCCGGAGGACATCGTAACTCATGAAGCTTAGTTACTGGCCCACCATAAAGTAATTTCCTTCTATTTATCATCTCAGATTTGAATCAATTCTCAAATTTTATTTCCAAATTTAAAGAGATTCCTCTTTTGAGGCATTGCTTTTGGCTGGCATCACCTTGTACCAGACCAACAAAAACCCTGCTCAAAAAGGCCGCACACTCACTCATTAGGTAAATCAGCAGCATTTCTAGTGATGGTGAGGGGTGTTCAAGTGGTGAAGATGCTGGCAATCTTACACAGAAATCCGTGCATAAGTTCAGAAGCATATCACAAGATTTGACTTGCTCTTTTAGGCTTCTGTTAATTTCAGGAAAGAAAATCAAGGTAATGCATCTGTTTTTAATGCCATGGCATTATGGTAAGCTAATAGTGGTTACACATTCAGTATCACGGGTAAATTTTCTTTGTCACAAAAATTGTTGATGGGGAATCAGTGATGGAAGTGTAAACTCAGGTGGGTGTGTATAGAGTGCTGCTGTGAGTTAAGCTACAGTAACTCTGCTGGGCTTTTCAAATGCTGTAAACACTGATTTAAACTATTTTATTCACTCTTGCTGACATAGAGCTCATATCTTGCCCATCATCTCAACATGAATGCTACTTCTTCAGCTTGAGTTAGCTGATGGGTGGTAATTGCTAAGTTGCTGTACCTTGATTGTATGTCTAAAACCTAAATAAGGCAGGATCCAGACTGCTTGTCAACCAGAAAATGCAAATTCCAGGACAGAGTGAGGAGCTATAAGCTTAAATAGGATTTTCTCCTACATTAAATAACAAGACTTTTTGGCCTTTCCATGATCAATAAACCAAGCAGAAATATAACAATTCAAAAGGAAAAAGAAAGAAAGATGAAGGAGTTTAGGTGGATGGCCAGATCGACTGTTTCATCCTTTTTGGCAACTGTCACCTCTTGTCGCATGAGGGAGGCCATGCAGCTCGTGGGTACCCTGGGGAGGGGAGACCTTGATAAGCCCACATGCAGGCCCCCAGGCACAGCTGTGGATTCCCCTGGTCTCAGGAGGTTTGGCTCTGTGGTAGCCGTCTCCCACCCCTGTAACCGCTGTAGTGCCCACGCCATCACCCACATTCCCAGTCCAGGGTTGCCCACTGAGGCGCTGCCTGAGGTTGGTCCCTCTGCCGTAGCATTCAGGAGCTGATCCACAACCTCCATCGGACACCTGTGGGTGAGGCAGAAGTGGCTGCAGCCTGACCTCTCGCGCTCAGTACGTGATCTGCTGTGTGCCCTTGAACCTCCACTCTGAAAGTACTGAGGCCTCCATGATCTCTCCTGCAGTACTCATCTCTGTAGTATTAAGTGGATTCTAGGCATTATCTCTGTCTGTGAGATGAGGAGGCTGTTAGCTCCATTTCACTCGACAGTAACTGTAGCACAGGAACCTCACTCAGGTCTGCAGTACACTTTAGCTCTGGGTTCTCAATGTGAGGGGCTTGGGAACAGATTTTGAGACTAGCCGGTGTTATTCTGTACAGTCTGCTGACTTTGCTTGCATTGCTGAGGGCTGTTTCAATGTTTCATAAGTCTTCTGCTTCCAAACCACCCATCTTCTTTTCCTGGCTTTTTCACCTCTCCATCACTTTGCACTGCTCCCGGTTCAAGCCCACTCATGCTTCACCTCTGTATATTCCCTTCCTTACTCATTTGGTCTTATTCTTTCCCGGGGGTTCAGTTTTCATTGCTGTTTCCTTGCCCAGCTTACATAGACATGAGTCCCCTTTTCTTTCCTTCCCACCCCACTCACAGAATCACAGAACATTAGGAGTTGGAAGGGACCTCGAAAGCTCATCCAGTCCAACCCCTGCCAGAGCAGGATCACCAGACCAGGTCACACAGGAACACGGCCAGGCAGGTTTTGAATGTCTGCAGAGAAGGAGACTCCACAACCTCTCTGGGCAGCCTGGGCCATGCTCTGGCACCCTCACAGTGAAAAAGTTTCTCCTCAAGTTCAGGTTGCACCTCCTGTGCTCCAGCTTGGGACCATTGCCCCTTGTCCTGGCATTGGACATCCCAGAGCAGAGCCTGGCTCCTTCCTCCTTACATTGCCCTTTACAAATTTATAAACATGAATGAGGTCTCCCCTCAGTCTCATCTTTGCCAAACTGAAGAGCCCCAGCTCCCTCAACCGCTCCTCATAAGGGAGATGCTCCGCTCCCTCAGTCATCTTTGTGTCCCAAGGTCCCGGTCTTTCTCTCCAAGACGCCCAGTCTAAATTGCCTTCTGTTCTTTTTCCCTGCTAAACCAGCCCAGGCAACACACATGCATTGCTCGTGGCTTGAGACTGTGGACACTGCTGAGTGCCCATGGCACAGTGCAGCTGCAACTACTAACAACCTTTAGAGAACACCTCTCTTGCAGCCCTGACAGCCACCACTGCTTTCTCTCAGAGACTGCAAGAGATGTACCTTTCTTCAAGCACATGTTATGTCTTACTCTAAAAACTAGGCAAAAAACCCCCCAAAATTGGAAGTCTTCTTTTTTTTTGTTTAACATGAGAAAAGTACTGTTTGGCCTAACATGCCGCGTTTTCTGGCACTTCTGTGTTCTCCATCCTTAAATAAGGTTGAGGCAAACACTGAAGCAGCAAAATTTCTGCCTGAGAGGCTGAAATGTGGCAAAGTTATGAGAAACTGGGGTGTGTATAATGCTCAGGACCACTGTAGGCCACACCACTGCCCGGTTCTCCAGCAATATTGTGAAGTAAAATTCCAAAGTAAGTCAGGATGCAAGTATACCAGGAAAAAAGAACTGATTGGGAGAGTGCAAAGACATTAGAAGAGAAAGCTGTGTAAAGAGACAGAAATTGATGTGACTTATTGCTGACATGGCTTTTCCCCTTCTCTCTCTCTTTCTTCCTTTATATTTATTCCATTTTGGACCCAGAAATGAATACAAATTAGTTTAATAAAATTTCCCAACTCAGATACAAAACATTTGGAAATTATTTTAAAATATACCATGCAGCTGAAATGTCACGGTTAATTCTAATCTGCAGCATGCGGCTAATGTCCTCTGGCTATTTCAGTGGTGCAGAAGACTGTAATTCTTCACCTGTTAAAGCAAACGTGGCTTTAACAAGTCTGCTCACAGTTGAAAAGAAGGAGTGGAGAGGACAGGCAGATGCCATCTCAGTATGTCACCTGTGAATTATGCCTTTGTAGCTCTTTGGGAGGAATTTTCTATCTATAAAGAAAAAAGCCTATAATATAAAGTGGACTGTTTCTTGTAATAGCAACTTTTTCTAGATTTTCCTTTGACAAAGTTTTCCCAGTCATGATACAGCAACAGAGACTGTGCTAGTGCAGTTCCCAGCTGGTATAACACAACTTTTGTTATGGAGATGCAAAAAAAATAAGCGAGACAACACAAAAATATTATCGGTTATGACCAAACCACTCTTTTGTAAGTGCTGTCCATTATTGTCCTTATAGCAGTGGCCGTTTTCTGCTTTCCCTCATCAGTATTTTGGCATTTTTTGCCTTTGATTAAAAATTGATAGGGCCTCATTCGTCAAGCTGTTAATTCACAATTGCACCCGTCCCTTGAGCTTTACTCCCATGAAAGAGGAACTTCTCAATCACGAGTGAGGCTTGTGGCTGCCCTTGGGCCAGATGAACCAATTGGGAGCTCTTCGTTGGGTCTGTGCCTGGGTGTCGAGGGCTGGTCCTCCTCCAAGATGTGCTGGTACACCCGTGTCACTGTAAGAGTGCTCTCTGAAATCCTTCTCTCAGTGACACTTGTCTGTCTCTGGTTGATTTTGTCCAGCAGAGCAAGGCATTCTGGTCACTGGGAGGTGGACTTGGCATGCATCTCGGCACGTAATGGCTTCAAAGAACAAGCTGTGTGACTAGCACCATGCCCAGGCCACATGGTGTTTGGGTTTTGGCTTCAGCTACGTGACCACACCACAAAAAGGAACACTGTTACACTAGGAACTTGAGCAAAATGTAGAAAACTGGGCTGTCCACTCATGGTAGCTGGGGAATTTCTCATCTGCTGAGACCTAAGTTCCAGTAAATGCACTTTTCCATCTGCTTTTGTCTGCTGTTCAGTGTTGTGCACTTTGGAAGCTAATGTTCTATACGACCTCAATTTTAATTTTTGTGTTTAATTTTTGTTTTAAGAAAAAACACCTTGATCTTCCTACAGTCCACACTGATCTCTGTTAATGTTGGGTAGTTTAACTCATAAAAACCTTTCTCATGGGAAGCTGTGCCTGTGAAGCAGTAAAGAGAATTTGGCTCATCAAAATCATGTCACTTGCACATGGAAGGTAAAAAGCACTTTGAAGTGGTAATGAAGTAAGTTCCTGCTGCTCAACAGAAAGTTTTGATAAGATCATATTTGTATGGAAAGTACTTATCAGAAAAGCCTTAATTCGTTTTGTGGAAACAGAGATCCCAGTGGAATGTAGTTAGATGGGCAGACCTAGCTGTTCACCTTCTTCTGTTCAAAATGTGTCGTCCTCTCTTTGTGCATTTCCTTTGAAGAAGCAGGTGTGGTGGTCCTGGGCTGTGTCCGTAGTGGCAGTGTTTACTAATGGCTTCAGAGCTCACAACAGATGATAGTGTGCTTTTTCAGCTTGAGCACAGTGAATCCCTTCAGGCCTTTCCATCTTTCCTTCTCTGGGAAAAAATGTGCATTTGTCAGGTGAGTGGAGAGCTCTCGCTTGTCCCTTGCAAGGCTGTGATAGCACTGTCATACTCATACTGTTCTCCGTGCTATGCTTGCAGTGTCCGTGTTGCCAAATTCTTGTTCCTATTTCTGTAATACATGGGTTTCTAATCTGAGCTATCCATTGTGCTTTCTCTGGGCTCGACTAAGATATTTTACAGTGGATTTTTTGGAAAAATACAGGATAGGTGTCTATCCTATACCTCACCCTGGTTTGGCCCTGAATATTACTTTATCTGACCTCTGTTTTTCAATTTGTCCAGCTTAGTAAACCCTTCTGGCAGAGTGCTGAAAGCCATCAGACATTTCAGAGCCAGGGCAGCACCCCGGCCCCTCAACCATTTCAAGTCATACGACCTCTTAGGTAGAGAAAATAATGAAGGAAACAACAGATGGTAGCTTTCCAGACAACTGGCCATTTGTGAAAAAAACCAGAGTTCGAAGAGACTAAAGCAGTCAGAATGCTTTGGGATAATCAAGAACAAGCATGAGAAATATGCATAGTGTATTATTAAGAAGAAGAGGCAAGAGAGTGAGTTTTAGATTTTTACATATTGATTGTGTTGGTTTTGAGGCTTGAAAACAAATGGCTGTGTAAATGGTCAAATAACCCCTTCAGAGAGAGGGGGCAAAATGCCAGGACCTCTCTGGTGTTTTCCAGTACACTATGGCCTGTGAAGTCCTAGTTTCAGTAACCATGTATTGACTGGTGTGCTACATACGTGGGTGCAGGAAAGCCCTTCATGATTTCTAAATAGAAAAGATTAATGCAAACATCAGCTGCTCATGAAAAGCTGACAATACAGGCCCAGCTCTCAGAGGTTTTAAGAAAGGATGTGATAGTACAAGATGGTCTAAGGGCCCTAATGAGAGACATTGCAGTCCCTGAACACAAACATATCTAGTGGCTTAGAGGGATGTGATTTTAAACAACCGGGGTTGAGCTGTGGCCTCAGACACCAGTGAGCGTGGTGCTATGACATGGACAGAACAGCGTTGTCCTTCCATGTCGTTCCCTCCTCCTGCAGCTATAACAGGTACCTCACACCTCCTCCCAAGGGCTCTTTCTGGACCCATCCAAATCCTTGACAGATTGTAGCGGTTGAGCTTGCTGGGGAAGAAGTGGAGTAGCAGTGGCAGTTCTCCTCCTGAGGTTTCCATGAAGTGAGCACAGGCAGCCACTTTTCATGTCCATCTGGTGCCATGTCTCTGGGGAAAACGTTCCCTTGGTCAACACGAAGAGGTGGCTGAAGGTGTGGTGGGGCCATGGGGCTGCATCAGACATTTTCCTGATGGGGAGGGAATGTCTCAGGATGGGAGGGAACAGCTCTGGGCCTTCTGCCTCCATGTTGAATCACAGTGAGAGTGGAGAGTGGGAGAGCTCACAAACCACAACAGGCGTTTTTGCTCCTAGTTTCTGGAGTTAGAGCAGTGTGACAACTGTTAACAACTTCCTGCTTGGATAAATTATATCAGACGCGTCTTTGCAGAGGTTGCTCTAATGACTTTTTAACAAGAATTTATCCAGGAGCCATGACACGGAGCGTAAGTAATTGCAATCACACGGTATCTGTGTCGTTGATGGTTTTTGCTATTTTGTAGTAACTATTATAACACAATGTGTAATTGGAAAAGAAATACAGTATTTTTCTGCTTGCTTAAGAATTGACACGGAGCGTAAGTAATTGCAATCACACGGTATCTGTGTCGTTGATGGTTTTTGCTATTTTGTAGTAGCTATTATAACACAATGTGTAATTGGAAAGAAATACAGTATTTTTCTGCTTTCTTAAGAATAGGAATTGATGCTGAAATAGGGAATGGTCCCTTTTTTTTCCTGCTGTGTATTCATGTGAATCTGTGTGGTATGAATTCCAATCTTTCTCATCTTACCATGTAAACTAATGTTGCACCCATGGAACTACTATCAATTGTCTCTGCTTCCGAGTTAAATCTGTGGATATTGGTATAATAATCTACCATGTAAATCATTCACTGCTTTGGGTTCGTAAGAGAACCAAGACTCACTCTGGATATGAGTATGTCTTGTGTTATTATAATGTATGACTCCTTACTCTCGGAAGACTTAAATTATATTTAAAAAGAAGGAAGATTCCACACTGCTGTAAGTCTTATTTATCAGTATTTGAGAATTAGGATTGCATGGGCAAGGTAAAGAGTAATTTACCTGGTTTTCATTGGTCTAGCTTTTTAAATAAATTATAGTCATGCTATTGCTTCTGGGAACATCTGCATTTAAATCAATCACAAGACAGCAGTGCTATCTGCCAACGATACACCTTCTGCTTTTCCAGGGAAAGTGTGTCTGGTGTGTGTCAGTAAAAGGAGGTCACTGAAAAAAAAATATGAAAAAAAAAGAATGCTGAGGTAGGAATGTAGGAATGAAAGCAACATCATTTAACCTAGAATAGCTGAATATTGCTAAACTCGATCTGAGCCAGACCAATCCCGCTCATCCGAAAAAGAGCCCAGTAGGCTGAGCACTGCTTCTGGCCTGCGTCTCAGGTTTTTTTGTCTACCTAGAGCCTTTATGGGTGAATTTATTAAGGAAGGGTTAGCAGATGAACTGACTCCCTCATAACCGAGTGTAACTTTGGTGAAACCTGACAGTAGAAAAGAGCAATAAATACCTGTTGGTTTTTTTTTCCCCCACAGGCATCAGGGCTATGTTTATACCTACAGAGTGTCCAAGACAGAAACTGGGTCCTGGAGCGCTGAGGTGTGTAATTCTCCTTTCTCTTCTGAAAATTTCTACATCCTGTTTGATGTTCTCATTGATTTAATGAAATATATTAAAATGATTCATGTTTCTGCATAGGCTGATTTTC
Organism: Mesitornis unicolor; assembly: GCF_000695765.1. Taxonomy (NCBI): domain Eukaryota; kingdom Metazoa; phylum Chordata; class Aves; order Mesitornithiformes; family Mesitornithidae; genus Mesitornis; species Mesitornis unicolor. The sequence continues at coordinate 119,383 of NW_010192829.1, read as the reverse complement.
ACCAAAGGTAATTGATCTTGAGTGTGCCCATCACTAAGATGCCTTGGTGCCACTTCTGACAGTCCTGAACTCATAAATTAATTCCCCGTTACATTTCAGCTGTTGTATAATGCAACAGTGCATTATTTTGCATCATTTTAAATGGCAAAAGTATCGTGCTCTTGTAATTTGACAAGCACAATCAGTTCCCTTCTACCCCGTGTACCATTAATGTCAGAATATTTAAGGAAATTATTTTCAATCGATAGTGTTTTAAAGTTGATTTCTCTCCAGATTAAATCATCATTGGTGCAAAACATATATATAGGGTAGCCAAAATTTGATATAAAATATATTTTCACCCATCTGATGAGAAACTGGCAAACCAAGTGTAGAATAACACCATTTGCAATACAGACAAATATTTAGGTTGATAGAATTGGGATGCTAACCTGTATTTCTTTTATGAAGGTCTTGTTCTTTGGATGTACTCTGTGTATTAATTCATAATTAGCTTTCTGTTTGCACGTTAATGAATGCTGATTACAAGCATTAAATAATTTCTAGACAGGCATAATTCCTTGGCCATTATTATAACAGAAGTGGTTGCAGTGCTCTGAGAGACGAGACTGATTCCAGGGGTGACTCAGAAGTGGATTTGGGAGTAGAAGTGACTCACGTTGCTGCAGAGTAAATAATTACCTGTGCCACCCACCCATCGGGTTGGTACCCAAGAAGAATTCTCTCATTCGTTCCTGTAAGGCATCAGGAGCACCCTTTTCACTGTCCAAGCAGGGGGGTTTTTGGGATGGGGTGGGGGCTGTCGCACACCCGGCGTGCCAAGTGTGTGGCAAGACACCTGCGACAAGCACTGGTGTCTCAGGAAGGATGCCAGGACCCCCAGGGATCCCCACCTGCACAGGATGATTCCCCGAGCGAGGCTGCAAGCTGCTTTGGCCCCAGGTAACATCAGTGGCTGCAGTGAGGTTTTTCTGGTGTTGTATAAAGCTGCTGCAACTCCTCCCATGACTTCTGCTGGCTTCCTACTTGTGGATCTTGGGCTTTCCGTCACTGTATTTTAGGCAGACCTCATCTGTATTTCACAGCGTGAGTGTCCTGAAGGCCCAGGGAAAGATGCTAGCTACAGCCCCATGATATCAACCCTTCTTTTAAGCAAGTGGAAAAATTTAAGTAAATGTTGCTGAGACCATGCTGGCCTCAGCTGTTAGAAACAGCAGCCTGGATCCAATTTATCCTCATGAAATGTGCCCCCAAGGCCAAAACAGGCTCCAGCTGCAGCTGGTGCTTTCCTGTCTCTGCTTCCTTCCCTGTGGCTGATTAGTCTCTGAGCAAGCTTGGGTTGCACCCGACTTTCAAGGGCTAATCCGGGAAATTAAAACTGCTAGCAAAATCCCAACCAGTGTGAAGCCACCAGCTGGTGACAGTGAAGCAGGATTTGCCCACAGCTGCTGGGTGAGAGCAGCATCCCTTGGGTGCCATAGCAGGACCTATGCTTGTCCTCCCATGACTTTGGTGGGGAGGAATTATTATGAGAATATCCTGAAGGATTTAACAGAAACACTGGATTTTTGATTAAGAGCAGACACAGTTTCCTTTCACAGTGTTTGAAAAGATGCTGATGTCGAAAGATAGAAAAACTCCCACTTTTAATAAATAGGTAACGTTTTGTTGAGAGAGATGGGAATACTCAATAAACATGTAAGCCAGTATTGAATGCTCAGAGAAAGGTTTGCAAGGAGGCTGTGTCCATGCCCGAATTTAGTGGTGTAAAGACTCCCCCTCTGTGGTAAGTGCCAGGTACCAAATTGTCTTACTGGTATTTCAAGGCTGGAAGTATCTTACTGATAAACCCCAGGCTGGAGGTTAAATCACTGGCTGCAATAAATCAGGGTCAGCAGTAGTGAAAGATCACTTGGGAATTTGTCCAGTAAACACAGCAAGCTCTGGGTTTCTCTTGTAGTGATTAAGAAATAACACCTCTTTACAGTCTTATATCACCACACCACTGGAAACCACTCAGTGCAGGGTGGCAGTGGTGCACCAGGGGAAGGAGGAGAGCAGTACGGCTCATTGACTCATTCAAGTGGGCACATCAGGGGGTGCAAGAGAAGGGCTGGCTCCTTCCCTGGGGGGTGTGTGCATTTCTGAGGACAAGGCTTCTGTGGCAGCACCTGGAGCCTGCCATGGAGCTGGCACAGATACGTGTGTGTGGCACCCAGCATGTTCTCTCACCTTTGGTTTCCTCAGACAGCGCCTGGTGTCCACCGGAGGCTCTTTCGGAAAGTGCACAACCTCATTTCAGCCTTCCAGAAACCAGACCAAGGCATCGTAACGCCCCTGCAGCACCCAGTCATCAATCACGCGAACACCAAATACCCTCCAGGTACTCATGGGGCAGAGGGAGCCTTGGCTGCGGCTGCGCGGAGCACTCCACAAGGGCAGGGATGGAGATTGCAGACTTACTTGCATCTTTGACCTAAACTAGCCAGCAAGGTGGCATGGCCAAAAATACGCCCTAATTTTGCTACCATGTGATCGAAATGCTGGCAATGAGGTGCTCATTAGGGACAGGGCCTGTCCACGTGATGAGAAAGTGAATTTTTCAATAAGCACTCCTAAGTGCTGTCGGCAGTGGCTGCCTGCCCTGCCCAGCGCCTTTGCTCTCGTAGGTGCAAACCTTCTGAGCCGTCCATTTTCCTGCAGTGATCATCCTGTCATATCTTTGTGATTATTTTTCTTAGGGAGGAATGAAGGCCATGACTTCCACCTGCAGCCATCATGAAGATGTTTCCCCAAGTGTGACATGACCGTAGCTTCCAGTGTCTCCTCTGGTCCATTTTCTAGAACAGAACGATTTATATGATAGTTAATACAACTCCATGAGTTTTCTTGTAACATTTACAGAAATGTGTATTTCTAAGAATTTCTAGCTCAAAATTTAGAAGTTTTAAGTTTCAGAATGTTTTAAAATGTTTTCCTTCTTTTTTATTTTCTAAGAGAGGATTAAAAAAAAAAATCAACTATTAAGTAGTGTAACGTCTTTTTTTTTCACTTTGTAGTCTCAAGTACAGAATATTTTTTCACTTTCAGATTAGTTGCTAAATAATTAGTTATTAATTTTAAATTGCATATCTTTGGACTCTGCTTTGTTCTAGGTGGCATTTATGCAGAACTGGACAAGTCCCCTTTTATAACTTTAGAAAAAATTGCTTCCATTAACATGTCCTTGCCTTGGGTGGGCTGTGTGTCTGCCACTCACACAGTTCCTAAAGATATTCCAGAATTGGTGCCATGAGGATCCCCACTGACAGAGCTAAATGGGCTGCAAGTGCAGGATTCAGCAAGGCTATGCTGCTCCAAGCAGCATTTGATAAGGCTCAAAGGTTTACTGTGCGTGTGTGTGTGTGTGTGTGTGTGTGTATACACAAGAGTTTGTGACTGAGAAAGCGTGAGCAATAAAACATTCTTCTGTGAAGCCCAAGTTCCTTGTAACCCAGCAATGGGAATAAATAAAATAAAACATCGTAACAGGGACCGGTGGGCAATGCTGTTGCAAAGCTGTGATTATTTCAGTTCATCACTCAGTTTCTCCTTAAATGAAGGCCAAATTTAATTTGCGGTGAAAAGTCCTATTCTCCTGGCTAGGCACCTCGTATTTTACGCTGCGTGTGCATGTGTTGCTCTGCACCTCCTTTTTAGAGCTGCTTGTTGGTTGAACAAGGGTCTTACCTTAATACAGTGCCATATCCAGCATGATTTACTCTTTAACAAAATATTTTAAAGCTGGTTTTCCTTTTTTTTTTTTTATTGTTACATGATTCAGCAAACGTCAGCCATGGAGGTGCCGAACTGCCCACATCCGTACGCACCCGCTGTTTTGCTGTCACTTGGGCCCGTTGAACCTTTCCCTGCTGGGTGCCCCAAAGGTTCCCCTGCCGGCTGTGCATCTGTGGCAGCTGCGCCCTGGTTCCTCTCCTGCAAACCGTCCTTTCCCGAAGCCAAGGGATGCACTGGCTCCTGGCAGAGTGCATGCGTGCCCCCAGGCTTCCCAGGATGGCCCTTTTGCTCTCTCAGTGCTGGTTCTAAATGCCTGGTGTACCTGGCCTCTCCCGGGAGAGGGAAAGGGTGTGCTTGGAAATGATCCCTGGCAGATGATCGCACTGTGGTGGGGATAGATGTAGAGGGAAGTACTTTGCCGAAGGGCTGTTTCTTATAGAAATGTCCTATTGACTTCAAGCAAATGCTGAGGCCGTCAGTGCTGCAAATCCTGTGGCACAAGAGCAGCAGCCGCTCATCTGCTCTGCGGTGCAGTGAGCTGAGGATAACCAGCTTGACTATGGCTGACTCTGTAAGTGAATTGTTCTTCTAAAAAAATACATAAAATAGGCCAGCAGATGCCATTTTTGTTTAAAGCTGAGAATGTTGTTTTGGTTTCTGATGTAAATTATTGAGACAGAGGCTTGTTAGTGTTTTTTCTTTTGAGTACCCAGGGGTCTGGAATTGCTGTAGGCTTAAACATGGTAGAAACAAAGAGAGAAGCTCATGGTACCTGTGGGACAAGGAGCTGGTGTTTAGTTACGGGAACAGTAATATGGAAATAATATGGATTTCATGCACTGACTTAGGTGTGAAGAGCTACAGATCCTTTTAGAGAGCAGCAGCTGCATTTTGTGGGCATGACTTCCCCGGCAGTGTGCGTGTATTACCTCCTCCTTCCTTCCCACTGCCCCTTGCCAGGCTGCAGCCACACTGGGACGCAGCCCTTCATTGCTGCAGTTGCTCTGCCCCCTTTCCCCTCCTCCCCTGGGGGCTGCAGCCCCAGCTCCAGAGCTGATTTTGCAGCCCCTGCCCCCGGTCCTCCCTGCTCTGCCTTCTCCCCAGCAAGGGCAAAGCCACTCCTCTGCAACAACTACTGCTGCCACAGCTCTGGGTTTGCCCCCACAGAGCCCTCCCCTCCTCCCCAGCTGCGGCTGTGACAGACCTGCAGCAGTAAATCAAGACCATCTTCCAGCCTGGTTTTCTTCCTTTTCCTATTAGAGCACCCTTTTGGCCTTGCTTTCATCTTACCCACCCAACACAGCTCTTCCAGCCTGCGCTCTCACTGGGTTATTATTACCCAGCCCAGCTGCTCCGAGATGTTTTTCCCCGCATGACCTTTCTTTAGCCTTCAACACTCTCTCTGCCCTTGCAGTTCATTGTCTTCTCCTCTCTGCTGCATGCACTGGGCTCTTATTTTTCCCCACGTGCACAGTTTTGATACAGTCGTTCATCATCATCTGCTTGAGGTAGCTCTACAGCACGTGAAGGTACTTAAACTTTCCTCCTCGTCCCCCACCACCACTGTCAACTTCACCCACTCAGTTCTTGGGAGTGCAAAGGCATTTAGCAGTATTTTTTTTTATTCTCTCTCACATTTGTTCTGAATAAATGTAATAACCTGTGCACAGAAACTGCCCGTGATTACGCCTACAGTGAAACCTGCATGAACTAACCCCCTGCGCCCCAACTTCTGAATCAACCAATACTGCCTGAAGCCCTTATTCAGCCGTATGGAAGCACCTTTTACTGGCACGACCAGAATATCCCAAGTATGTGGTGTAAACAAAGACAATGCCACACGCCACCAGTTTGCACCTTTATTTTTTAAAAATGAAATAGTCAAAGTACTTTCTTTTTCAAATATCGACACATAATATATTAACTTTTAATATTTACAGCGTGTTGCTGGGATGTTCTTGTAGAAAATGCATGCTTCTGGTCTGAAACCCAGAGCAAAATGCATCAGACCATTTAACTGCAGCCATATAACATAAACCTGTACAGTATCCAGTCACTATTCAGCACAGGAGTTAGAGCAGGAATAAAAAAATTGGGATCTATTGTTTCCTAGCAACAAGGCTGAGGCCGTTATAACACAATTTCTGTTAAGATCAGAACCTCTAACTGGTGTCAGACAGAAACTGAAGATCTTGGCATACATTGTAAACATTTTTACTGTTGATGAGAAAGCTAAAAAGGAACGTTACTTTGACATACATCGTATGCTATGCTTCTCTTTCTCGTTTATTGACACTTCTGCCTGAAGAGTATGAAGATTTTAATGTTTTTATCATGGTTCATACAAGTAAAATACTGTCAAGGACACGATCTGATATACTAACATTTAGTAAAAGGCTAAAGTCCACCACGAGATCTAAGGAAAAACTGGAAATTGTCAAACACATTTCCTTAGACAAATAATGGGAGGTGACAAATGCCCAGACAAATCCACAGCGAGTCCGACTCCACCGGTCCCAGTTTCTGCCGAGAAGCGATTCCTCTGACAGTCAGGGCGCTTTCCACCTGGTAGTGTTTTGTGGAGGATGGGTCTAAATAACAGTCAGCATTTGACAGGGAGAACCCTTACGGCTGCTGGCAGCGACCTGCTCCGAGCGTCACCGCCTTGGATCAGCTGCGCCACGGCGAATCCCCCCGAGCAAGCTAATGCCCTGCCAGGGATCTGCCCATCTCCTTCTGCTCGGGCTGAAACAGGAGCTGGTCTACCTGAACGGCTTTCCCCTTTGCCACTGTGCCTTGGCTTCCAACTGCACCGATCACCACTGCTCACCTGGAACAAAGCTGCTGCTCTTCTCCCTGGCCCTGGGTGAGGACGCAGGGCTGGGACGCAGAGCTTCGGGAGTGCTTATGGCCAACACGAGAGGCCGTGTCTACCCAGCTGGTGTGCAGCTGAGAGAACGTTAAAGAGCCCAAACCAAACAGCTTGGATGTGTATACCGAGATGCACATTGACCAGCTCATATATATTTATTTGGCTATGTTCTACATAGATATCTATCTATATATATATATTTATACCTTTGAAATGTTCTAGACTTGCTAAATAAATACGAAAGCAAAGGAAACCTTACTTGTACACACTGTTTGTTTGGCTGTCATAAAAAATATAGCATGTATTTCTCATGGTAGGTATTTGCTACAGGCTAGTGTGCAATAGTGGTTTTTTAAATTACTTTTATTTTATTTTATTTTATTTTATTTTATTTTAGATCTATCCTGCTGTTCCCACTCAAAAGGATTATTTTATGTTATGTTATGTTATGTTATTTTATTTATTTTTTCCACTTTCGGAACCTTGTTTGCAGCGCAGAATGCTAGCATCCAATTATCTGATCTAAATAACAGTATAAATTTCCATGCTATTATTTTTTTCTTTTTTTGCTTTTTTTCTCATTTGGGTCTCTAGGCTATAGTGCAAATTAAAAAAAAAAGGTAAACTAGAAAAACTGACACTGAGAAATCGGTCTAACTACTAGGAAAAAAAATGGAGACTGAAATATTCCCTGCCTCCATCGGGGTTGTTCATGAACAAGATGGTCCAAAGCTCTTTGTTTGCTATAGTTGTTACGAATCACTGCTGGCTGGCCCATGCGTAGCTACCACGTCAGTCTCCAGTGCTCCTGCAGTAATAACTCCTTTCTTCAGCACTGCCATCTCAACACGACAATTTTATTTCGTTTCCTAAATTTCTGAAACGGTTACGATGAAGGCATTTTTTTGCTTCTGTAACCAGGCCATGCAATGTCATGTGATTCTCGATACATCCATATTCTCATGAGAAATATTGTTCAAAAAACGTACCTTTGACTACACCCAGGAACTGGGAGAATGCCCAATCTACTTTCAGCAACAAACTTGTAACACATTTCACTCTTTGACCTTTTGGCATAATATGAGAACAACAATAAGCAAGGCAGTATTAAAAACACAGCTGTAGGTAATACAAAGTGCATTTCCTGTATATAATACAAATATAACTTTAAGAAACTAAAGGCACAAGCTAACTAAATATGTATTACATACTAGAAATGCACAGTTCAAGGTAATTCTAATAGCTTCAAATATTTGTTTATAATGGATATTTAAAGCAGTTTGAAAATGATACCTCATTAGTGAATTGCAAAAAAGTATAATTGCTTAAAATATAAGTAAAATAGACTCTAATATTGACATCTTGGATCAGTGATAAAATACATCATCACGTTTATGAATGCGCTCTCTATATACAATTCATAAATTATTCTTCCATTGATTAAAAGCATATTAGAGGCTCAAGGATTTGAAGGTCCATTTTTAGGCTGGTGCGGAGGTATTCAAATTCTCCGTGACTGTATGGAAAATTACAGAAATCAGAGCTGTCAAACCTGGGTGTTGGCAGCTCCCCAGTTCTGTACGTTAGTTAACGATGAGCCTGATCACAATGTGTACATGCAGATTTTTGGTCCACGGTTCCCCATGGCTGGGGAGCAGGGGGTGGCTTTAAGGACCAGGCTCTCACTCAGCCGGATCCTGCACCTCCAAAGCTGCGCTGGCTCCCGGGGGAGCGGAAGGAGTCTGGAAAGAGACGCGAATGGGGTGAGGCTGAGACCCGAGTCCAAACGCCCGGGGGGTTCAGGGCTCAGGTGCCAGTGCAGGCTCATCTCTAACTTTGGTACAGTCTGCTCCACTTGCCCAAAAACAAAGGAAAAAAGAAAACTGGAAAGAAAGGAAGAAAGACAAAGAAAGCACTTTGTTGGCTTCCGTAAATACGAGCAGATATTGTTTCAATATATTTACTATGTCTGTTTTGAAAGAAATGTGCAGTAACATCACTGTTATGGATACACAGGCTCTATAACAACACTTCTAGCTCCCTCTGAGAGTCAGTAAAGGAAATCTGCTTGCCCGTCCTCCCTCCCTGTGTGCCCTCCCTCCCCACCCAGTATCAGGTCTTTTGAAAATGACAAGCTGAAAGAAGGATCACCTCCTCTGCTATGAGATAACTGTGCCAGCAGCGCATGATACCTTGGGAAATAAAAAATTCTGCCCATGCAATATAATGCTTTTCTATGTGCTCTAGATATTGAGCTGAAAAGTGAAGAGTCATCCCAAAAATGTTCTACGTTTATCAACATATTTACTATCCACACTTAGGTTCATCAACTCCCAACCCACCAATCTTCTTCAGACTCAAAAAAATGAGTAATACAACAGGATTATTATTAATCTGAGTTGAAAAGAATGCAATGCCTAAACCCAACAACACTGCTATTTCCAAATGATCTGTGAAAAGAGGAGTCCTGGCCCAACGACAGCAGCCAGGACTGATCCCGCAGGGCTTGTTGTTACTGCACCGTGCGGGCCCTCCCAGCTGGGTAACGAGGGTTGTCCAAACAGCACCGAGTTAAAGCCCAGGCTGGAGCACACTGATGCCAGCGGAGAGACTCCTGTTGCCTACAGTGCTCTCAGAGTCCTTCTTGGCCACCCCTGACACCTGCCAAAGCCCAGCAGTGCAGTGCCACCCTGCACCCATCTGCCAGGAAGACTGGCAGCTCCTCGTGTGCTGCCGGACTCCAACACAACCCAATGCTGGGGAAACCTTGAGAGAGAGGCCCCCATGTGCAAAAGCAGATGCAATGTGGAGGTCATCACTGACTGGCTGAGAGGCGGCTATGGCTGAGCAAAGCTAGAGGCCATACGGGACAGCCCTTTATGTACTGGATCCAATGCAAATGGGGTTTCCCAGGTCAGAAAATCCCTCAGATCACAGCTGTGGGTAATGACACGTGTGGGGCTGGTGAGCAACTACAAAGTTCCCATACACAGTCTGGTCTCTGTATGCGATCCCTTGAACTTACGGGAGTTCTCACTGGGATAAAAACTACCCAGTAAATGTGGGTTGCAGAATCAGGCTCTGTAACCTTTTAAATAACTGGTGAATTATTAAATCAACAACAACAAAAAAGTCGTGTTTCTTTAGCAGAAGGCAGAGCGTGCTGCGCTCTCCCCTACTGCGCAGGGATGTGTGGTGTCACCCCGGACACCTCACGTGCAGGTCGTGCTGCTCAGCTGTCAGGACTCTGCTTCTGAAACTTTTGAATACTGCCACACAAGAACTAAAAATTGTCACTGTCATCTCTCAAAGAGTTAAACGAACAATATTAAAATACCATCTTCTGTCACATTTAAAGGCAGTTGGATATGTTTTTTCCTCTATATTTATATATACAGAGTTCTGATCTAGAAAAACCAATACAATAAACCATTTTACGTTTAAAAACAGGCAGTCTTTGGTGACGCAAAGGCAGAGATTTTCTTTGTTACCTTCTGCCTATTTCACTCTGTCTCATAAAGTGAATATTATTGGCACTGTCAGAAAGTTCAAGATACTGCTCCACAGATAAAACGAAATATCCATCGTAGCCTTGTACCCGCCCAGTGCTTAAGAGCTGCTGTTTCTCTCCATCCGTCCATGCCCTAATACCTTCTTCCCCTTCCTGCAGCCGTTTCTGCTCCTTAGTCCAGGCCTGAGCCACGGCTCTCTGCCTGGCTATCTCCAAGACATGGTTCTTTTCCTCTTCCACCGTTGTTCCGTACCGGACGTTGAAGCACAGCGCGCCGTGCTGGAGCTGGATGTCAGCAAAGCGTCTAGTCCTCCCATTGATCACGGAGGTCATCTGCGACACCGTCACGTTGACGCCGTTCTCCAAGATGCGGCGCCCTCCAGTGCTGCCGATCAGGGCCAGATCTTCTTCCAGAGACCCCAGCTTGATGAAGTAATGCGTGTCTCGGCCCTCTATGGTGAAATGCAGGTCCTCCAGATAGTGAGCGTTGTTGAGGATGGCAGCAATGCGCCGGCTGTCCTCGTTAGCCACGCCGATAACGTCAGCTGTCACTATGCCATCCTTTATAGCGAATTTGATGCCTTTTCCGAATACGGAAGGAATAGCTGCAAATCTCGACTGCTTCACTCCCTCATAGCACTTGCCATCGCTGTACCTGGGCGTCATAGGAAGTTGATCCAAGGATATAAAGTTTCGGAGTTGCTTTTGTAGCTCGCACTGAATGCCAAGGATAGTCTGAAAAAGAAAATACCAACAGTCAGCAGGTGAGGCACCTTGCAGTTCATTACAGTGTCTCACAGACCCTACTAATCTCTTAATTGCTTAGAATGGATCTTCAATTTGTTTGGAAAACATCGTGCACATCTACAAAGCCTGGGTATATGCACAGGCTTTTTAATCGCCTAAGACACCGCTTTCTGTCTACTGGACTCTTTAATTTCTAGAAAACAAAGGGACGTGTTCATCACAAATGCTACTTCAGTATTTGTTCCTCCACCCAGCCTAATGGGTGTGGGGAAACCTGAACTCAAAGCTGTGCTCATGCACATGATTCCATGCATCTAGTTATGTCTGCTGCAAAACAGCAGTAACAGTTTTTATAGTCCATACTTTAAGGAAAGCAGCTGTAAAGGTCTCAAGGCACTAGAACAGTAGGAACTAGGCAAATACATCAGATCTGTAGATCTTGTAGATCTCCTCTTTGAGGCTAAAAAAACCAAATTCTCATTCCAACCATCTATTTCTCTTTTGTGTTTTAACACTATGCCTACCACTACACTTTTTCTGTGCCTTTGTAATGGCTTCTTCGATAACCTGGTGACAATTTTACAAGGGCATGCTCCTACATCTGGAAGGAGCTCTGCCCCTCCAGCCCTCTGCACTTCATGTGGTCATTTGTACACTGGAAAAGAAGTGTGTTAATAGCCACGAACGTGAAATCACCACACTTTGTACTTCCTTTTCCTGACTACATTAGAAGAAAGGCATCTTTTCTCTCTCATCTTTGCAAAATCCTCTGTCTTTGTTAACAGATGCCCATACAGTTGAATGCAAAACACGAACACCTGCTCAGAATATTGGTAGTTGGTCCTGTGGCAGCTACATTGATCGCCAGACCCTGGTAGCTGCTGCACAGCTCTACTGGAAACAAGCCCTGGAGCAAGGTTGAGTTTTACAGACCACCCCCCTACAAATCCATAGTAACACTTCTGTTTTCCTTCAATAACTATGCAGAGGTACAGACTTGTAAAGCTGTTCATATCCTTGATGATTTTGTATCTCTTGCGGCATCTTTGCTAACAAAGATGAAAATATGTTGTTTTAATTTTTCAGTTCTACAAAATCTTTTGTAGCTCTTTCAATTTTCACACAAACCCTTTTACCTTCTTGCCTGTACTGCCCCTCAAATTTAGATCGTTTCTCTGTAACCAGCTGCACAGCTCCTTCACTGTGTTGCTCAAAGCTTCTCCTTAAAACTCTCTACCACTCTGACACCAGTACATAATCAACAGCATTGAAGTGTCTAACATTGTTAGATTATTTGCCTTGCCTATTATGTTGAAAGATAGAGTCACACTGTTCCCTTGGTCTCCAATATTTTCCAATAAAATTCCTTAATTTAGCATTTGAAGCAGCTGAACAGTTTTTGCTAACCTTTCCAGGATCCCACTCTTGGGTTTTTGTTTGAAGCTGTAGAAGTTCGTACGTTGTCTCCAAGGCTTCTATCTCCGGTTTTGGGAATCCAGGCAGCACATTGTGCAACTGGAAACCAAACAGCTCGAGCCAACTTCCAATGTCTACAGAACAAGAAAAGGATGCTGGCAATAAGGCACCACAAATCCTCAAAAAAGTAAGGCTAGTCTGCAGAAATCCCAGCTATGCAGAAATAATGATTTCACATTAATTTATGTTTTCAGTACTGGTTATACAGCATTTACTGTAGCAAACAAATTATTTGATTACGAAGCATAGCTACACTCAAATCAATAGTGTACCTGCTATCTATTTATAATGGAAAAAATTCAAATTAAGCTGCCTTAAATCTTCCCCTAGTTTTAGCACTTAGAAAAGCGGCAGAAACAACCATTAATTATTTACTTGGTTATCATAAAGGCCATAGAAAACAGATCAAGCTCAGTAAGATGTGACTTTAATATACGTAAGATTAGAGCCAAACCTCAGTAACTTCTGAGGTACGCAAAAGAATTCTGGAGTCTTGATTCCATACCAGAATTTGATAAGAAGCTGTATTTTCATGAGAAATTACCTGTTGTATACTTAGCAACATCTTGGATTCTGCCAACTGGGTAATTGTTTTCAAATGAGTAGAGATTAAAGGGTTGTGGGAGAGCGTTCAGATGCTTCCATATGTGATGATTTGGTGTCGTCCACCGACCAGCAATGACATCGTAGTCCCGCTGACCCAGATGAACTAATTTGGTAAGAGAATCGTAGAGCCCTCCATGAAAACCAATGATAACCTGGAAATCCGGATTGGTGTCCTGGTAGATCTCTCCGTATGGGGTGTACAAAATTTCTTTTATGACTTGGCCCCGACTGCTAAACACAGCTAGAGGTGTTCCCGTGTTATCACAAGCAACATAATACTCTTCTCCACTGCTTAATTCCATTGCAATGAGATGACCTTGAAGATCATAATACAGGGATGTTATTTCTGAGCTACTATGATTGTACAAGTGAGTAACTCTTATTGGGTTGGAGAGATCAGCATAGAAGAACTGCAAGTGTTGTCCTAGGCTTGATTTGCTTGCAACTCTTCTTCCAAGACCATCGTAACAGTATTGCACAGTCCAGCCAGACACTTTGTTGTACGCTTTGTTCAGCAGCCCGTTAGAGTTGTACTCAAAGATCTCATTGCCTCTTTGCCTGAGGAAACCATCCTCGTCCATTTTGTACTGAATTTCTCCCAGTCTGGTAATGCGATCTCTCAGATCGTATCTCAGAGGTGTGAGGCGTGCACTGTTTCCGTGGCTCAGCAAGTTGATGTTACCGTTAAGGTCATAGCTGTAGCGCCACTGGGTTTTATCGTTCACAGACACAGTCTGAAGTTGACCATCAGCATCATATTCATAAAAATATCTTGTTATATTGGCATCCACACCTACGCGTATATCACAGATCACCATGCGACCCATATTATCATACTGGATGGTCATCCAGTAAGCAATAGACTTGAGAATTTCATATTGTACTTCAATCACCTGGCCATTGGCACTAAAAATTTTGGTATGCTTCATCATAGTGGTGGTTATAACTTGGTTTAAATCATAATTAATTACACTGAATTTTCCAAATTGCTCAGTCCTGCCAGAAACATCGACGTAACGGTACAGATCTATGGGAAGAGGTGTCTCGTTTATCATGGCCTGCATGCTCGTGACACGGAAGTTGTTATAGCTGTAGTCAAATCTGGCATTTACAAGCCCTTCTTCACTAAACCTGAAGATTTGGCGGCCAATGAGCGGACCTGTCCAAAACAAAGACAGGAAGGAGGAAAAGCAACAATGAATTACGTCCACAGTTCACTTACCCTGCAGATCTTGCACAGACAGGTGATGAACTCCAATACACCCTTAGGCCCTATTGCTACTTGACTGTCTCAGAAAACACCATTAACTAAGAATATGTTATTATCTCACAAACTTTCATTAATGCTTGCTCTACAAAATTTTTATATTTTATTAACATTTGTTTAAGTGAATGCTATTTTATTCATAATTATGATTTCTATTTACTTACAAGATAATTCTAAACTAAATTTACTTTACATGGTGATTTCCTTCCTCATATAAACAGTCCCTCTGAATTTATGTTATTTTTATGGTATAAACAGGGAAACTTGAAAATACAAACTATAAACCAACTTGATTTAGTATTTAGCAAATATCCACACAGTGGAATAAAAACAATCAAACATTACAAGAGCTATTCCTCACCAAGCAATAAAAAGAAAGCTGTATTTCAAATGGGACAGCTATATATGCCTATGGACACAGACACAGAGATATACACACATATTCTTCTATTGAAACATAAAATATAAGAACTTGTAGACATAAAAATAATGGAATTTCATGCCAGGTACGTGCAGGACCAGGGCCAAAAACTTTAGCAAAGTAGTCACAGTTACACAAACCTGTTTGCCTGTATCTGATGGTACAGATGAACCCATCGTGCATCAAGTGTATTGTTTTAATAACCCCAGAGGACTCTTCGTATGTGAACGTGACTTGAGTAGTATCGTAAAGAACCTCGGAAAGCCGAGACTGCTTGGTATATTTGTAAAGCACTCTGCGCCCTGTCCCAGGATATAACGTTTGCAGAAGCTGTCCGTCTCTGGTGACGTCCTGTATGAAAGCCGCACTGCTGTCCGGAGGGGTGTAGATGTTGCGGTAGTACCCCACGGACAGCATGGTTTGCAAGGCATGGCGCACCATGCTCGGCATGGTGACGGACAGCAGGTAGTTGGACTGGTCGTACTCGAAGATGTAGCGGCGCTGGCTGTGCAACAGGAGCATCACGGACTGTAAATGAATGGGAACGGTAGTGTAAGTGGCTCATCGAGCAAACAATTGTTCATCTAGGGAGTGCCTGAAGGTTAAGAAAATCCTGGAACAACCATCCACTCTTGCAGTTTGCTCATACTGTCTGTACAATTCCAAGTGAAGCTTTCAGCTCCAGGAGACCTGGCCAGCAAGGTGGTACAAAACAGGAGGAGAATAATAATATGTCTAGAGGTAAGGACCTCCAAACTGGAAGGCAGATGTGTCTCTCAGTAGCATTTCAGCTTCATGCTGACTTGGTATGTTGCTCTGAAATATTTAGGTCATCCTCCCAGGAAGCAAAAACGGAGGGAGCCTCTTTCTCACACACAGACAGAGCATCTGCACCAGCAGATGTTTCTAGGGGTGGTGGAAAGGGGAAACTTTCAACGGCATGTACAAGGTGCTCAGCTTTTGCTGGCACTCTGCGTATCTCTAGCAGAGACCTACCCCCTTTTCTGTATGTCTTCTATTAAATGCACATTGCCCCAGAGGTCACAGGATCTCCATACTTACAGACGGATGAACACAGTCTGCAGGTTCTTTGGTGTGACTACTTCTATCTCTGGTTTTTAATGTTTACAAAGAATATGATTTCTACACAGGTACTTGATACATGCCCTGTGTTGGCTAACTGTGGCAGGCCAATGAAGTTTGGTTTGTCTGACATACAAATGTGCAAGCATGGCAGATATTTTCTGTGCAAATTTAAAGTCTGGGTTCTATAAACCTTTTCATCAGCCAAGTGCAAAGTCACAGTGTCACAGAGTACAAGCCCACTTGCTAACGGTCACTGTTGAAACAATCGTAATGAAAACATAGAGTGAAAATGATTGGGAGAAATCTGCAGCCTTCCGCCAGCTGCAGTGAGTGGCTTAGCTGGCCCCGAGCACTGCACACTCTTGTCACTCTGAGCTGAGTGCTGACACTGCACAGCTCTCCGCTCATGGCCCAAACCTACCAGGCACACAAGCAAATCTGTCAGGATTCTGCATGACTGAGACATCACACAAAACAAAGTCTTATGAGGAACAGTGTGACTCCTTTTTCATAAGGCACTGGGGAAATAAATCAGAAAAAAAAAAGGCATTTTTTTCCTCTAAGCTCAAAAATCTTCTCCAGGAAGAAAACACCGAGAGCTCAGCCCTGCAATGTGTTAAGTAACATTGGCCCTGAGCCACTTTGCTCTGACAAATAACCCAGGTGCTTACTCAAAGGATCAAAGATAGGCTAAGCCTTGGCCACGCTCCCTGCAGCCCCGGCCCCCTGCCCTCCTGAGATGTATTTCTTCCTGCCCTTGGTGAAAGACATCTGTCACCTGTACGGCAGCCAGAGAGCACCAACATATGCCACTCGCAAGGTATCCTCTGCCAACTGGTGACAGCAGACCTCTACGCCGAGCTTTTTCCGATTGCTTTATTGCTGGTCTGCCAAGCACTTCTACCACGCACAGTGTTTATTTTGTTTTCACCTTCAGTCAAGAGTCCCCAGTCTGCAGTAAACCACTGGCTGAACTCTCTCCTAGCACTGACGCCTCTCTCTTTATACTGCTCCCGGGCCTGTTTTTAAGCTGTCTGCCATTGACAGAGTATGAATAACAAGATCAGAAACATCTCTAATATAACTTTAGTGCCCCTGTGTGCCATTTTTACAGCACTTTGTGGCTTTTCCACTTTTGTCCAGGATAGTAAAAGGATACAAGGGTTGGAGACTCAGTATCCTCTCTAGCCTATCAGAGGACACTGTAAAGAGAAAAAAACCCACCCAATTCAATCTAATAATACTGCAATAGATTTTTCAACTCTTTGCACAAATTGGCTTCTAATTGTTGTAAAGGATTTCAGAGGATAGCTCATAAAACATCCAAAAAGCTGCCATTTCATAAAAGCAATCAGAGCCTGGTCAACCCTGTAACGATTGATGCCGCACGGTGTATCCAGACAAACAGCCAGGGGCAATCACCTGGAGCTCCACTTGGAGTACACAGAAATGCTGAGCTGAGCATCACCACTAGATGTCATTTCTGTCCAACACACACACGCAGCCGCTCACCTGGTCTGGTGGTGAACGACAGGAGTTTGGAAGCAAGCTTGGAGTATTCCAGAGACTTTATAACACCCTGAACTAATCAAAGGAAGTGACCACAGCAAGAGGAACTGAATCTCATTGGTAAAAATTATTACTCACAGTGCTACTATCACGGTGCTTTTTAAAACCTAAATTATTTGGGCTAATTTTGGAAGGGGTAGGGATTTTTGAAGATGTACAATTAACTCAGCAAGTGCTAAAAAATGAAGAATTAAATAACTATTAATTGGAAGCAAACTATGTAATTGATTTTCTGATGAAAGGAATCATTGGGTCTTACGAGGTTTCAGACAACCTTTAGCAATAATTACCTAATTAACACAAAGAGTTATTGACTTTAATGGAGCCACAAAACGATACTTCAATGTCTATTTTTGACAGTTTGAATTAATCTTTCTTTGGCACAAGGAACAACGAGTGATGAAAGGGCATTAAATAACTGGGAGACTATGTCCATGGTGTGCATGACTTCCAATAGTTTAAATGACAAGTTCAAGCATAATCCAAGCCTGCGGTTACCTGAACCAGTAAACTTTTGTCATTTGCTTCTACAAGATCAGGACTTGGCCACTTGTGTAGAATTCCAGAATAACAGTTTTAAGTTATATGACTTTACTTGTAGGCTCATCATAAACTAAGAACAGACAAAGTCGTTTGGAAAGATAAGCAGCACACATCTTCCCAAAATTACGGCCCATTAGGCCCAAATTAAAAATAAAGACTCCTCCAAAAGGCACACTGCCCAGATATTTGAAAGCTGTACTAAATGCCTGTTTACTCGCAGTTTGCAGATGAGCATACAGACAAAAGAAGCCCTGACAAATTCATCTGAACCAAACTTCTGAAGCTTCTAGTGTTTGCCAATCTTGTTAACACGTGCAAGAACCACACTGCACGCAGACAAGGAAGGAATCACATTTTTACGCCTTCTCCAGTCTCAAGAATATTTTTTCTCTGGGTTACGTTTAAGTTTTTTGAGGATCAAGCTCAAATACATTCAAAGTAAGCACAGCAAAGTTTATCTTAAAAGTACACATTTGGAACTTTTAAATGTATAAATAACTTCAAAGTCATTGGATTTCCTGCACGTAATACCCACATCAGTTTTACCTCACCTGGCCTCTCCTGGCCTTTCCCTGTGGTTAACAGGTTCAGAGAAAACGTTCTGCAAACTCAGGTTGTACTGGATAGTCAAAGATGCTGCTATTTTAAAAGAAAAAGGTTAAAAGGATGCTGTTTGAATACAAATTCACACTAAGTTCTGAAGGCTTTAAAAATACAGACGGGCCTTTTGGTTTTGAGAGACAAGACCACATGAAATGTTTCTACTCATGAAGGAGATGCTGATCTTATTCCTCCATTTTGTGACCATTATCTATAGACATAAATGAAAATTACAATACTCGGGCAATTTAGACACGCAGTCACTACAAAAGCAGAGCAATAAGTGATTTCGTATTAATGTTTCCTCCCCCAAATGGCCCTCATAAATACTGAAGTAATCTTTCTCCTCATCGGATCAATCCCTTTTTCACAGCTTGTACTCACTGGCTCATAATTTTGGTTTAAAAGAACTGTGTTTATGGGGAGCAGAAAGTTCCCTTTCAGTGACTGTCCTATTTTTGACTACGTTATACACACTAGCAACACGTTTTTCAGCAGTGAGACTGCCCTTTGTTCACTTCAGCTTGGACTGTGACCAAGAAGTCGTTTTTACCTGTCAGCTAAACAAATCTGAGGTGCTGATAACTGCCTTCAGAACTGAACCACGGCAGGTTTGAATGAGTGACGTGTAGGTTTAAGCATGTCCAGCGACATTTTTATCTACCTATGTAATCGTATGCATTTTTTTGTTTAAAAAGTCTTAAATACTCTTGCAAGAGGTAGCATTATAACATAGTTCATAATACAGTACCTTTACCAAAACTAATATTCTTGCTTTGGTACAACAATCCACTTTTTAAATGATTTACCTTTTCCAAATATGTGTAACTCCATATTTTTCCATCTGCCCATGTTCTGGAAATTATGTTTCCACTTGGATCATACTCCATTTTCTCAGTCCAGGTTCCTCTTTGGATGTAGGTGACTAATCCAGAATGTGAATAAGTGATATTGACCTCATTGTACTTGCTGATGGGTGACCATAAAATTGGGCGCCCTGTCTGGTCATACATAATCCGAAGAGTGAATTTCCGATGATCATCATAAATCTTTCCTGTTCTGGTTACATGATCAAAATCAATGGAGAGCAGGTTTCTGTTGTGGGCCTAAACACAAAAATACAGTAGGGTAAGAAAACAAGGCATTGTAATTACACACATCGCAAACATTTCTCTGTCAGCTGTAATAAAAATGTGCCATGGTTTAACATTATGATGGAAAATTTAGGCCTTGTTAAAGACCAGAAAATAGAAAAATATTCAGATGAGAAACAGAAGGACCAAGAAACAAAACGCTGCTTTCACTCAGTGTTATTATATGTCGCATTACAGGATGCTTCCTATTTCCATGTCCTAAATGCTCACCTTTGCTCTCACCTTTTTCTAAATTTTTCTTCTTTCTTCTCAACTTTCATCTCTCTCTGGATGGACTTTTTGGTTCCAGCCAACGATGTATAGTTAAGGCCACAAATTAACAAAGACATTCTATCTCACATCCTCTCTTTTAAGCTCCGTTAATGCTGACAGGTCAGCTACTGCTCTGGGACAGCCCACACCAGGTCGCATACCGATGTTATGAAGGGAAGAGCTGCGCTTGCAGCTCCTGAAGACCCTGCTCATCAGTGTCCTCACACTTCTTCACACCACCACCGCACTCCCAGAGCTTGTGGAAGCCAGCAGCAGCGGTGTCTGGTGCCAGCCACATTCCTTGTTTCAGCTCTCTCACCGCATCTGGGACCTGCAACACTTGTTAAACTCCCTGTGTCCGACAGACTAAAAGAGCAACTGTGCTACGATCTGTGAACATTTACAGTCCACCAGGAAAATGCAGAGGGGCAGCCCAATTCTCAGTCTGCAATCAAGTTCAAAGCTGAGCCAGACTCATGAAGACAAAATATATTTATCCAGTGCTTTCATCATCTGCCTCCTTACATTATTCAGTCACTGGGCAATCACTATTAAACTCCATTTAAATCAGAGATATAATTTAGGGAACCATAAAACATTGTTCATTGACTTGTGTTTTTCAGATCAATGCTCAATGTGCTCATTGTATTAATCCACTGCATTTTATCTAATCACTTGTAGTAATCTATTCCAATTAATAAATTCCTTACAGCAGAGACGGTGTCAGTGCAGGTGTGAGCACAGTGCACAGCACAGCTCCTCACTGAGACCTGGAGGCACAGCCGTAAAGTAAATGGTTAAGGATACCTGTTTAATAATTCAAGCTGTGATCATATGGTGGTAGTGATTAGAAAGAACCTTTTTTTCTTTCCCCTTTCTGTTTTTAGATACAAAATAATTTGAAAATCTAGAAGAAGCAGGTGTTCTTTCTTCAACTACCATTCCTGGGGTTTTATATACACACATGTCTGACTTTAATAGTGTTCATTTACAATAGCTGTAAAATACCTATATACCCCTGTAGACTGCTGTAACTATTACAATTTATGCTCTAATGACAGTTAAGGAGCCCAAGTAAAACGTGATGCTCAGTTCAACTGTGTTTGCTTGTATACAGTCTGATGGATTAACTTCATTATAATATATGTATTTGCAAACCTGCAATTTCTGAAAACAAATCCTCTTGGTGGTAAAACAACTGAAAAGCAAGCAGGGGGTACACCCTGGCTCACATTCATTTACGGTCTATGTACATATTTAATGTTCTTATTGCTGTTATTATTATTATTATTGTAGAATGCAGTTAGGAGAAGGGAAAGTCTTGAATACAGATTGCTTGCAATCTAATTTCAGGGATGACACAACAACTAAGAATGGAAACCAAACAGAGGCAGAATTAGCAGTGAAGTGGATAGCATCAATACTTGAAAGCTCACAGAATTAAAATAAGGTTTGGGTGGATGCCATTACCACCCTTACTTTCCACATTTTTTGTCTCATACGTTTACTTTCCTATATGAAATTTAAGTTAAATTTAACAGCCTTCTCAAGGCAAGACAGGAAAACACATAGGTAGCAGGTTTCATTTCAGTGTTGTCACTGAAAAGCTGATTTCAAATCCCACTGGCTTCTTAAAGACGGCTCCTTCAATGTACATACAATGTAATAAGGAGCCCCTTGTGAGAGGCTGGAGCTCATGAGTTCTGTTACCAACCAGGGGAAACTGGTTTCTGAAAGAAATGTTGGGTCAGAATTTCAGCTGATGAAAACAGGAAGAAAATTCAGCTAACTTCAGTAATAATGGCAGTAGTGAATAAAAAGATATATCCATTATATATTTTAAAACATCCATTGACTCTACTTTCATTAGTTTTACAGCTAGAAATCTTGCAGTGTAAATGTGCACGTCCTTGGCTTTCATTCTCAAACCTAAACTGTCTGCAATGTGTAAATCAGATGAGATGATTGCATTAGTTCCTTGGTTTTGTTTTGATTCGAGTCAACATAAACTGCTATACACTAGCAGAGGATTTGGTCCTATTATTAGAACTTGCAGTACGACTGGTAAATGAAGGGAGATCGTTTGCTAAATGCAATAATAAACATAGCTGTCAAAGCCTGTGTTTGCAGGACTTTCGAAATGAGGCCAGTGAGTCACTTTCCTTTTTGTTATTAAAAAACAAAACAAGAAGCAAAGATAAGTAAGACTGGCCAAGCATTCAATTTTCAATTTTGTAGATTTTCAGCCATAAAACCAGGGCTGCATCCGATGCCAAGTTCGTCTAAGTTATGCAAAAGACAGGAGGGAAAAGAGCTGCATCCTAATCAGTATATTACTATGCATCATGCTCAGTGGTTTTAACAACAGCCTTTGCTTCATTTTTAGAAGTCAATTAAAATAGCAGTTCAATTGATAAAAAAGAAGCCTTGCTAGATTAAGATTGATGTTAAAATGCCTGACTGCACATAGATTTATTATTAATATAAAATGCATACATGCCCACAGACTGTTTTATGTACTTTCAGGAAGTGGCAGGGCAGGCAGTTCTGCACTTAAAGGAAACCTGTGATTAATTCCTCTTTCCCACGTCGATTCAGATACTGAGATAAAGTCAGGTGTCTGTTCCAGCATTTCAGCTAACTTACTCACTTCTGCTCTATTTCTAGGAATTCGCACCATGCATAAACCCCACTTTTTAAAACGCGACGTTTACAGCATTATTCAGAACGTGTTAACAGTGGCCTCTTTCCAAAACTGGAAATAACACTAATAGAGTGACATGATTTCAAGATGGTTGCTAATTGCAATTAAGAATTAACAACGTTAGGACCAGGCAGAGAAGGAAAAGCTTTCTTCTCTTCAACTAGGTCATCCTTTACCTCATCCCCAATTACCTGCCTTCCAGTTTATACCTCTTAGTGCTCAAAGCATCTTTTTTCCATGACGGTATCAGGAATAATCTCTAAGTAAGATCTTTAAACCTCATTTCGATGGTTTTTTTTTCCCTTTCTTTCTCAGAAACCTCTTCTATTGTGTTGGGTTTTTTTTCTTTATGGAGGGCTCCTGGAAGTCTGTTCATTTCCATTAAGAACCACCCCAATCCCCAGAGCTTTTCTTTACATACATTTTCAAAGTTCAGCATAGTTCTTTCTGCCCTACATTGCAAGCTTTCTAACACATTTCCTATTATATTCCTAAAATAACTCACTAGAAGTTTTCAGATGGTTTCGCCAGAACCTCATCCAGCATAAGGGCTTCTAATGATGCTACTTTTTTTTTTCCCAGCAGTATTCAAGGATCTGTCAACACTAAGCCCTAAATCTCTTTCATTATTTGGCACACTGCTTCAAACACACTATATGATGGTTTTTTTCCTCCTGCTGTCCTGCATATTTCTTTTAATCACCATGGAAAGATAGCTGTCTCTGGGCAAAATCTGCTGCTCCTTTACCTTCCTTGCCAGCTGCACTGTTCCAGCTCCTTCTACCTCTGCTGACTCCCCACTCCATCAGTATCCTATGCACGTTTCTCATGCTAAAGCTGAACTCCCATATATTTCACCTATCCTCCAAAGTCCTTCTTACTGGCAGTAACAGCCTTGATAGTCCATTTGTCCCTTTCTCTTGTGTCTATTTACATGGTATATCCTATGCACAGAGTATTTCTCCTTTCCACTATCAAAGCCTCACTTACTGTGCTATCCCACCAGGTTCCCTCCAGCCTTGCCCTGACAGCCCTCAGACAGATGGTCCTAGAGCTCAGTACACTCAAAGGAGGGGAAAACATTGAAATACAGGCAGTTGACCTGTCCTTCTGAGTAGGCAGGGACAACCCATAAGCCCCCTTGATCTTGGGCAGATATAAAATTATACGTACAACGTACAGAAATAACACAATGGTCAAGTGCGGTGATGCTAGTGGGAGGACAGAGAATTTAAGACAGCAGCACATCAAAATAATTCTTCTTCATCTTCACCTTCCATCCTCTCATGGGATGAAGGTGAAGGAGGAGGAGTACACGCGTGGTTCTATGCACCTACAGCCTGATCCGGAGGCAGGTCAATCGGCTGAGCTCTGGATAGTGTCAGTCTTGCAGTATGTCAATGAACATTTTATGCCTCCAACCAGAATCCATTTAATCCTAAACAATTTGTGAGTTTCTGCCCTTTTTTTGGCAGGCAATATTAAGGATCGTGCAGAAGCAAATGAAAAAGAGTTAAAAGATCCTGCAATCAATTTAAACCATAGAAAATATAAAGTGCATAACAGGAAAACTGTGCTGGATGAAGTACTTACATTAAATATAACTCTCATGAACAACTTTGCTCTGGCAATGTAAGCAGAACAAATGACTGACTACATCCTTTCCATTTAAGATTTTATGCCGTAAGATGCTTTCAAGACACACGTGCCATACAGTTATTTCAGCACAAAAGCACACAAAAATCAACTGATTAGGTAATGTGAGCCATAGAGGCCATAGCTGGGACACTGCCATCTTAACACATTTGCCACTGTAATAAGTTCAGTTGCCTCACTAGACAGGACTACGAGGACTCACACTATGCTAGAGAGGAGGCAGGCAGAAGATGGGCAAGAAAAAGTAAATCAAGCTTTTACCCACTTGAAAGATCCAAATAAAGTCACTGTGACTGTCAAATCTGAAAGATGTCACTTCAAACAGGAGTCTCACATGCAGTGGCCAGTCTGGCCAGATCATCCAAGTCTTCCATTTTTGACTGATCAGAGCAGTTGAAAACCAAACAGATGATGCACTTAAAAAAATGTATTGGGTTGGCAAAAGTAATTGTGTGTTTGTTTTTTCTGTGTGGCAAATTTTTCATGGGAAACAAAAACTGTATTAAACAATGCAGTGTCCATTTTGTTCAATTACCTTCTGCCATCTTTCAGGCAACTTCATGATTCTGCACTTGAAAAAGATCCCCTCTTTTCTGACAAAAACCAGTTCCAAGAACAATTTGATATCCCCATCAGCAGTGAAGGTTTTACCATTCAAGGTATTTTGTAAAGCACAAAACAAACGGTGGTCTGATGGTGCCAGGTCTGGCGATTATGGTGGATGTGGTAACACAGCCCATCCGAGCTGCAACTACTTCTGACAAGTGACCAAACTGGTCCGTGGTCTAACGTTATCATGGAGAAACACAACACCTTTGTGATTCATCAGTTCTGGACACTTCTGTTTGATGCCATCATTTAATTTATCCAGCTGACAACAGCACATGTCCGAACCAATGGTTTGGTTCCTTGGAAGCAATGCAAAACACACAGCAACTCTGAAATCCCACCAGACTGACAGCACAGCTTTTCTTTGGTGAGTATCTGCTTTTGAAGTGCTTTGAGCCGGTTCATCACACTTGCTCCATGATCCTTGTCGTTCGCCGTTGTTGTAGACGATCCATTTGTCATCTCCCGTTACCATACGTTTCAAAAATCGATCCTCTTCCTCACGTTTCAAGAGAGAATCACAGATGTCCACACGCTTAGAGAGATGTATTTCTTTGAGCTCATGTGGTACCCAAATACCGAGTTTCCTAACCTATCCAAGTTGTTTTAAGTGATTTCAATGCTCGATATCGATATGTTAAGATAACCAGCAATCTCTCATGTCTTTACACACCGACTGGATTTGATCAATGCCTTTATTTTCCACTATCAATTTCGATTGGCCTTCCTGAGCGTGGTGCATCTTTAACATCAAAATCTCTGGACCAAGATTTATAAAACAGTTCTGACACTGTGGCAGTTCTAAGACATCTTCACCATACGCATCAGAACTTTTTATGAGCTTGCACAGTATTATTTCCTTTTCAGAAGTAATCCAGCAAAATATGACAAAAATGTTCTTTTTGGTTTTTCTTTTTGAAATTGATGTCAAATAAATAATTGGTTATGAAATCATGCACTTTCTTTTCCTACAACAAGCTTGAACTGTCAGCTGCCAGTTGCGTACTGAATCTGTGGTTTAAAATGGAGTTAGCTACATTTCAAGACACGTATGTTCAGCTATTAAAAAACCCCCCACAATTACTTTTTTGCCAACCCAATAATATCTCATAACCAAAAGACGATCCAGAGATTTTAAAAACCACCTTTGCATTTTCAGAGCTAATAGATGTACCTTCAGAGATGACACCTATCCAGGAAGATTTTAGTTAATAATGCAATATTTTTTAAGGCCAAAATTCCCAGTCATAATACTGGTACAGACATTTTACGGGGTATTCATGTGAAAAACAGAACTGATTCTGTAAAAAACTTGTTCTGTAAGGCAGCAGTCTCTTTGAGCCCTAGTGTTACCTAACTAAACGCTGAATGTTGACCATCTATCGCTGTAATCTGCGAGTTCTTCTCACAGATAAATATAAACCATGGATGCAATGTTAAAGCAATTTTTTATTAGAGCCACGGTGTAACCCAGCTAGAGGCAGTGAGGAGGGTTTGAGAGCCTGTGGCAGAGGGCAGGATACACAGCCTGCCTGGATACACAGGGAGGCTCTACATCACTCTGGCTTGCAGGAAACACAGTGGCCAGGACACCCAGGCGGTGCCCTGTGAGACCCTCTGCCCCAGGCAGAGCCTGGCCCCTGTTATCTCCCTGAGAAGAAAGAGGGTTGACAGATCTGACAGAGGCAGAATGTGGCTCCAACTCTGCTTCTGTACCAGAGTAACTACTCAGTGTGCTTTGCTCACAGCTTCTTCCAAAGCCATAATTAAGTTCTTAGTTGAAAAAGAAGAGGAAGAAAAAAAGTAATTATGTCTTGAGTCCAAGTCTCACAACCAAAATCAAACAGAGATCAAACATCCCTGCGGCTGTCGGAGGAGTTTGGTTTTGAAATTCATGGCTGGGGCCCACCATTGATACAAACCTTCCATTGCTCTTCTTACAAAGTAGAACATTTCAACATGATTTTAGTTCAACGTCTTTCAAAGGGAATACTGCACTTTACACAAGAGGAAGCCTTACCCTTAGCCTTCTCTCAAACGTGGAAATATTGCCTTTGGTCTGCTCCCTCCTTTGCCTCCATTCAATGAGATTTGAGTTATGCTCTCCAGGAAGGGAGATATTGCACTTCCCTAAAGTGGGGCTGACAACCCCTGCTAGAATATGAGGCTCTGTGTTAAGTGTGATTTCCATTCCACTGGCAAAGGTGACTCTCAGAGACCCATCTGGGCTGACCCGGTAGATATTCTGCGTGTTATCTGTCAAAAAACAACAACGAAAAACAGAGAACAGAAAAGTTCAGATCTCCAGATTTACAAAGCAAATGTTCAGTGCAACAGGGCTTTGTTTGTCCTTAGGCTACAGACAGCTAAACACACACCAACTGCAGTGTGATTTTTGCAACCTGTAACCTCCAGGTCTTCCCATGTCTAAAGAGATTTTTATTACATTTGGCCTGATGATTTCCATTGTGAAGGTTTCCTGCAGCAGGAAGAAAGAGTTTTTGCTTTAATCTTAAAAGCAGACCCATAGGCTGGGTTTTGACCACAAATATCCTGAATTTAGCATGCTGGGATCTGTTAATGGGACAGTGTACTGCTTGAATGACTGCAGTGAGTATCTGAGGTCAAGCATGAAAGCTGTTTTCAAAAAGTCTAGAATGATGGCCAGTCTGCCATTCTGTCCCTTTTCCCTGTATTGTTGGACTAAAACCTCCTCTTCCCCATTAGAAGCAGGACCCTGGGGTAGAGGCACAATGACGGTCACCCACGAGTCTGAAACCTGGTGCGAGACCCACTGGGGATTGGCTGCTGGCACAAAAATGAATGAGTCAGCAAGGGTGGCACAGTGAGGCGCTCCAGAAGCTCAGGACTGGGCCACAGAGGGCTGTTGAGGGCAGCTGGGATGACCTGGCACAGCCTCCCCACCCTCTCCAAACCTGCCAGAAGCACGTGGAGGCTGCAGAACAGTCCTTTGCACTGGAAGGATGTAAAAGCATACAGCCACTGCATGCTCCCTTTCTCTTGCCTGTGCGCTGCAATTCCTCCTCTGCAGGCAGAGCTGTGCCACATCGCCCTGCGTTTGGGCAGGCTGGGGGTACGCATACAGGAGGTTATTGTGGCTCAGCTGCAATTGAGTACATACCAGCTAGGGACTATGAAAAGCATCCTTTTTATTTAAGCTGGTCTACACAGAAGTAACCAGTCCAGTTCTTGAGATGTGAATATGTGGAAAATCGTTGGGTATGTCAGAAAGTGAGGAAAACAGGCACTACATTAAAAGAGACTTTGTGACTCAGATGTAAGGATGCCATGTGTGGTTGGTTGTTCACAGGGTGCTTCATTATAGCTTCACAGAGATATGGGAATATGCAAATTATATTAATTTATAGGTATAATAATAACTACAGCTGTTCATTTCTGGCACTGCCCGTAGAGCGCTAGCACTTTCCTGAGACAGAATTTGGTAACATACCAACTTTGAGGAGTTTCAGACTTAAGGACAGACATACAATCAGGCAGTCAGTCGATGATGCAGAGAGCAGATGGGGTCACTTGGACAAAGCCGTACAGGTATACAACAATATAGTACAATAGAATTACTTCCACTTGTGCTGTCTCTACAATGCAGTAGTGAAGAGGAATGGGTGAGCATCTTCTGAGGTGAGCTCTTCCTATTTTTTTCTTATAGATCAAAAGCTGAGAGGAAGAAAAGTTCTGTGATATACTCAGTTACAAAGCTTTTCTGTAGCAGACCTGGAAGGAAATCAGAGAGCTATTTCCCAGCAGCTGCTCTCTCAAAGCCTGAACAATCCACTGACAACAAAAAAAATCAGGAAAGAGAAAAAACCCCAGATGGATTACACTATACAAAACCAGAACTTTGGTGATGAATCTGCAAAATCTGGAGAAGGACACCGGGGCACTTCCATTAGGCAAGGAGTAAATTATTCTTAAGAGAAATAATATTGCCAGGGAAATACTGCGGTGGTCTACAGGGGCTGAATCAAAAATCTCATCCCCAAGGCAGTCACCAGCAGAGGTGGGTCTTGCTTTCCTCCTTCCTACAAGGGCTGTCGCCAGGACACAGCACTACCAGAAAGAATTCACAGCAGTGGCCAGACAAGGCATTTCAGTGCTAAAACATCAGCGGAGCATGTCACTCTTCTGGGTAGTATTTCTCAGAATAACAAAGCTCGGTGTATTATAGGACAGTCTAAGTCCTCTGGATACTGAAGTAGAAAGTAGCACGGAAAGCCTGGAGACATTGAAGATTTCAATAACTGGAATTTATCTATGGGACTCTTCTAGGAGGAAGAATGCACTTGTGGTTTGTTTGTAATTGGTACCTCAGGAGAACTGTAAGTGGAATCCAGCTATTTGTACTGAAGCAAGGAAGAAACAAATGAACTAATCCTAATGTCTTTTTCTGGCAAACAGTTAAGAATGCAATAATGTCTAGAGCTTGAAATGTAACCATTAGGGAAGAAATAACAGAAATGCTCTCATTACCCTGTTTTAAAGTATATATTGTAGAGGTAGCTGAGAAGTTTGTGGCCGTGATCACATTCTCTCTGGTTGAAGTATCAAGTTCCACTCGGGTCAGTTTTTCAGCATCACTGTGGAAACTGCTGACTTCCCCAGTTGGAAAGGTTGCGTTGGTCAGATGGCCATCGGCGTCATACCTGTAACACATGATGTTAGAGTCATGAGAACACATCACTGCCTTGCAGCTACTCCTGAAAGACAGAAAAACAGAAAAAAGTATGAAGTAATGTCAGCACCGTGCAATAAATATGAAGGCAAGAATTGGTCCGTTTATTCACTAAAAATGCATTCATTCTCTAGTCCAAATTCTCCAAAATCCAAATTCAAATTCAATACTTAGACTCTTTTTAAGCGGTGCTGGATAAAATACATCTGGGAATAGCATGAGAGGCTACCTACATGATTCATCTGCTGCCAGAGGTTTCAGCGCTGCACAAATATGGTCGAGGTTTAACCCAGGATGTGATAGAGGAGGGCGGCCGCTGGAGGTCACTCG
>NW_010192829.1:89220-89461 GCF_000695765.1 Mesitornis unicolor | reverse complement strand
TCAGGGAACCAACTCACCCCCAAAAAGGCGTTTCCTTACCCATAAGTTTAAAACAAACGCTTAGATTTTGCAACACTCAGAAACTGCCTTTTGTTGCTGATGTGTGAAGTACATAACATGAACGGTGAATTTAAAAAGAGGACCTAAAGTGTAACAATAGCAATAAAATTAGATTGAAATCTGCAGCGATTAAGTTGCCTACATGGCTTTTACTCTCGTGTTACGTTTCCCATGAGCCTAC
>NW_010192829.1:67632-89189 GCF_000695765.1 Mesitornis unicolor | reverse complement strand
AGCAGGAATTTCTCATGACGAGTAACACCACCAGAATCTAGAGCATCACATTTTAGTTCACCTAAATTTCATCAGTGCTAAAGAAACTCTTTTCGTTTAAGGTACTTTATGTGAATTGGGCCATGTTATGAAAAAGTCAATAATTAATTCAAAGGCTCTGGAGCAGTGTTTCTAATGGGTCTTTTCAGTTCTACAGATACAGTTATTCTTTCTGATGGTTCACATGGAAAACAATGCAGAACACTGCTTGGTGCTTCATACTGCTTCATGTTAATGCCTCCCATCTTAAAAACCTTATTGATGCTAACATTTTCATTCATCGAAGACACCTCACTGATACTGCAGATGTATTTGCACACGTAAAACCACACAAATGGTTCATGTTTATAAAACAGAAACCTATTTGTGCAGGTAGGAAAGCAGAATTAAGTTTTCATGGTTTATTAACTGCCTCCCCCCGTTCACAAAGCACGTCCTCAGCTGGTGTATCGACTGGCAAAGTTCAGCTGGCTCCAGCGGAGCTCTTCCAATTCACATCAGCAGACGATCTGGCTATGTCTTTCACTTTAATGTGCTGGCATAATTTCCTTAGGATCCTTATTTCCCCCTAATTAGTCAGAAGAAAATCTATATGTCACAAGAAACGTTGGTGAAAAAAATCAGGATTTTTTTTCTCTTCCTCCCATTATAAATAAGAAAAACAGAGCAGCTGTTCTTTTCAACCAAAACACTGGAGAATGAACTAGTGACCATCTTGCGTTTTTTGACAAATAGATTAATCAAATATTAAATACAACATAATCTCTCTCTCTCTTTCACTTCCTACTGCCCTCACATACATCACATTACATATTTACATTCCACCCTCATGCTGGTTCTGTGCAAATGGATTGGGTGCCGCGCCCAGCGATTAAACACGACTCACATCGCTATTTTTCATCATCGAACGCCAGGAACATCAGACAGTTATATTTCATTTCCTGCTTGATCAAACAGATATGACAGCTTTCTAAGCTATGGGGATCTTCTACCGTACCACAGAAAAATCCCCAAATCATGCATATTTATAGTGTAAATGCAGCCAGTTCATTGGAATGTGCTTGTGTGCAAGACTTGGGATCCATTTCCACTAAGGATCCACTTTTGCTGCTGATAGCGCTGATGATCGGACACAAAATTCCGTGTGTAGCTGAAAGTGGGATAAACCATTACTGGACGGCTGGCCAGATACGGTACTGAATTACAATGAGACGAGAGCACGTGCAGTGGGCTCTTACTCACAGACATGGTCCCACTGACTTCAAGGAGAACACGCAGATCAGTGTCTCAGTAATGATTCCACGGCGTGACCATTTAAAGGGGTTTTTTATTCCAGATTGCTCCAAGAAACCCAGCCCTCTGAGGACAGGTTATGCCACCTTTCACATGATGAATAGTAGCCCACTGGGACCCGATTCCTGCAGAGCAATGTCCTACCCATACTAATAGGGGCAGGATCATGACATATTTCTTAATGTTAATTTGGGGCTCAGTTATGCCACTGTTAATCACGTCGGTGACCATTTAATCATGCAAATAATTGCATTGATTTTAGTACTTACATGACGAAGTGCTCACCAATATTTGAAATACACACTTGGGGATACAGCTTCACAATCCATTTGCATTTCTATGTGTAGCACAGTGAAGAGTTACATCATTTCAAAGGGAAAGCAGTCTAAATAATTTTTTCAGAGAGTTGCTTCTTGCAGGTGTTTTCTTGTCCTTGATTTAATAGAGGCCCGGTGCTCTCCCTCCCTTTTTACAGCTTTAATGATACAATATTAAAAAAATCTAGATGACTGAAAATTGTACATTAGCTATAATTTCATGCAAGAGCTCTTTCAGTACTTCCATTCCATCAGATTAGAGTAGATGGATGACAAGTACTTTTGTAGGTGGTTTTCTCCCTCTTAATAATTTTCCTCTGTGAGTGAATCTGACATGTAAGTAGATGTTCTGAACAGTTCATTATCTTTGTTCACATTCCCAAGTATGTGTGATATGTGTTGTTAAACAAACTCATCCCTATTTCAGCTTGACAGTGCCATGGGTTGAACTTTTGGATGTGAATGCAAATCTAGCTTAAACAGCACAGATGATTCCAAGCAATTTGAAAGTCACTTATATGATAATTCTCTTAGCTCCAGCACTATGCTCATATAAGACTGGGAAGCAATTCACGTAAAAGTAACCCCTTCAAAAAACCCTCATTTTCAAACTGAAATTGGGTGTTGGTTCAGAATGTGATCTGTCTGGAAAACAATGTCTGGTTAAAGGATGACTAAGGACCATCACAGCCCTGGACTTACTTATGGCAGAAGGTGAGCAGCATCCCTGACAGTATATCTACTTGGCACAGCGCTGATTAGAGCCAACTGCCTCTTTGACTGCGGCAGACTGGGTGACATTCTGTGAATCAGCTACTCAGGAATTTGTAATAGATTATGAAGATGAGTTAAAATATTGCACTGAACATAAATATTAACGGCACATCTTCATTTAATTCTGCTGTTGTTTTTGTAATGCTAACTATTATAGCTCTGTTAATTTCTACTGACTGATCTAGACTGGCAGAACCGCATGGTCGTGAAAAGCCTGAACAATTCAAATAATCAGAAAGGCCAGTGTCACCCAGACTGCAGATAAAGTTGTCCAAGGATGAAAAACTGTTTAGTTTAGCAAAATATCTTTGTGTTAATCATGTATATCATGTCAATCCTTCCAAGGCACAGGTATCTGTTTGTGAAGAAATCCGTATCCCATACAATGGGAGTCACTTGCAAGCAGGTGAAGTCCTTTAAAAGATCTTACTATGCTTGAGTCAGACTGTAACAAACCACTTGCCAGAAGACACCAGGAACAAGCAATAATTGTGTGAAACGGTTTACACTCAATGTCAACGGGTCAGAGTAAGAATACCGAGATTGAGAAGCACGCGACTAAAAATAATCTGCTCTAACATGCTCTAACAGTCGAGGCCTTGCATTTAAAGAAGTAATAGGCATGGCTTGGAGCTACTGTAAAAGCTTTTCAAAAGTGTCATTGGTCCATGGTCTGGATTGATGCCAGCCTCAAGAGGGATTTAAATGAATCACTCTTGGTATTGAAATTATTACAAAGAAACACGTATCTTAAGTCAGTTCTGCTTATAAAAGGTAACACTCAGATCGGTGTTTAAACAGCACCAGGGCAACAGTGAACTTTGTCTTGTTGCAAGAGAATGTAAATTTGTATCAGGCATCTGCCTGATAATGAGAACTGATCCACAAAGGCCCTGTATGGTTTTGTTTTCCCACACATTGTCAAAAATGGCTGTTTCTAATGGTTTATACTTATGTCCACCCTATCACTTTAGTCTTTGGCAGAATAACAGAGGGCAGGACAGAAAAGCATCCCCTTGAATAAAAAATCCCACACCCTAGGCAGCAGTTTCCTCTGCTTTTATTCTACTTCCATTTTAAGAAAACATAATTCTAAAAACCTGTAATGATGGTGACTCAACTACCTCTGCAGGTAACTTATGCAGTAACTTAATTATCTTCAATGTGTTTTCTGTTCGTATCTCACCTGGATGACTTTTCATTCCAGTTTGTGACCATGAACCCATATGCTGCAGAGAGGGCAGGCATTATCCTCCTCCTCGAGGACTCTGAACTAATGCTGCAATGTCGACATATGATTTCTATCCATCACTTGTCACATTCTCAAAGAGGGATTATGACAATTAATCATAAATAATGAGAAATCCTGATACATCACACCTCTTTATAAATAAAGAATTAACTTTCTCTTGGGTTGTTCTTTCTCTCTGGGACCAGATTGAGATGTTCTGACTGCATCTTTAACTCTCTTGTCTCGCTCTTTCGAAGCCCTGTCACAAGTTTCCTGAACGTCTTGCTTATGAGGCCATTCCTACTTCCCTTGCCTTTTGCTACTACACATCCTTTTCTTATTATATATCCTCTTCCCCTGCTGACAGACAAGTCCATTCTTGTCTTCAAACATCCCTTCCACTGAGATTCTCAACTTCCTTTGCAACACTCCCTTCTCTGATGAGTACGCTAATTCTCACAGATTGACAATAACACAGTGCAAATGAAGTACAATTTCAGGAAGTTTCTGCTACAATTAATGGGCACTACATACTGAGCTTTTACATATGACAGGCTTTGGCCCTTCAGAAATGCTAGTGTTTCACTGTAAAAGCTTCTGCAACAGCACTGCTTGTCCTTTCTCATGTTAGTAGCAGAGTGTCTTTTTAAATTACTAGAGCTGACTAAAAACAATTCAATGTTCACCTAAAATAGGGTTCCTTACATTAGACATTTAATGTCAGGGACTTACTCATACACAGTTGTCCATCCATTTTCATCGCTTTTGGTTGCTAAGAGCCCGGTGTTTCCAGGATAAGTCATCAGAGCCAGGTTGTAGCCTTGGGCATAAACTCTTTTCAGAACCCCATTGCTGCTGATTGTCAGCCAGTACACCTGGCCCCCAGGCACCACGACCCACAGGGGCAGCCCACTCGTGTCTCTGCGGATGTGAACCGAATTCCCATTGCTGCTGGTGATGGTGCCAATATCCCCTTCCCCGCTGTAGGTGAAATTGTAAATGTAGTCCCTCGTGATGAGGTTCAGCGTGTGCAGGTGGGTGCCGTTGATGGTGAACTGATAGAGTTCTTGGTCCGCTGGCGACGCAATCTCGTACATGTTTGTGTCACTGAGGTGAGCCTTGTTTCGGCTGACTGCACGGATGCGAACGTTGCCAAGGTCTGCCACGTACAGCGTGTCATCTGGAGAGACTGCTAGAGAAGAAGGTGCTTTCAGCTTTGCATCTTTGGCATATCCACCATCACCTGGAGGAGAAATGGCAGTGTTAGTAATCTGTAATATGCCTATTTAAGCTGATCCCCATAGCCTGACACACTGCTTCTCCTCGGTATCATTTACAGGTCAATAAAACGGTATCTTCTTCCAACTAATTAAATACATATTATCTATGCTTGGTGCAATTCTAAATCAGTCTCAGTGAAGACAAACAAGAATATAAATTATCTAATTTGCACCATTTTTGCTAAGGCCAAAACCCTGCTGCTCAGGAAAGCATTAATTGCAAAACTGTTAAAGGAAAAACACATGACACCAGAAGTTTCACTCCCCACTATTTGTCTGTTAGTTAAAGTTAGTCATTTGTAGTTAAAATAGAACCGTGTTATAAGCAAAACAAAGAGAAAATAAAACCTAGTAATTCAGCTAAAATGACACTGAAGCAAAGGTTAGTTTATACTTACTAAAACCTCAACACTACGGGAAAACAAAACAAGAACAATAGTCAAAAGAGGTCTTGAGAAACCATCCCTTCCAGTATCACTTATTAATTTACTTGGTTTGTGTATTTTAAGGTTTGAGGAGGATATCTGCATTATCATGGGCTGCATATGCATATCAAAATGGCTTTACAGGAGCAGGATTTTCTGCAACTAGCAAGAAAGCACATGAAACCTCACTCTTAGAGAAAAACACTGTTGTTATTGCTCCCCTTCCCTGACTGAGAAATGAAATTTGGTGGAGATTTTGAACCTACTCTATGCTTCCTTGCAGATGGACAAATTAGCTGGTCTTCTGACCCTGCCTTTCACCAACCCAGCACTGGAAGAATCACTAGATCTGTCCCAGTTTGTAATTTTCCAGCACTACAGGCAATTTCCCTCAATAGGAACCCTGAACAGGATCCTTTCAGCACTGGTCTGCCACAGCTGTAACTGAAGCTGGCAGCACTTGGCAATGCAGTGAAGCTCTGATTATCATTACAATGCTGGGTCAGCAACCCACCTTCTCTGGAAGACCATTTACATTTTTTCTCCTCTCCGTTCTTGACATACTTAATGTTTTCTTGTCAGTAATTAACCTTTTACTTGAAATGGGAGGCTTAAGAATTATGATGACATTATGGAGCTGAACACAGTGGGTTCTTAGAGATGACAAAATGACAACATCCTGCACACCTCTGTGTATGGGAATGCTGTCCTTTTTCCCATTATGAAATACGTTTTTATGGAAAAATTAAAGCCACAATTTGTTTTGGTGCATACAGGGGAGGGGAGCTCTGTTGCTGAGAATGTCCAGGGGTGCAGTGCAGGCCTGGCACTGGCTGTTCCAGTTTAAAACACACAAAGAAGAAGAAATTCTGAACATTACGTGTTTGCGTCGTTTTGCTGGCTGTGCAGTGTGACACAAGGGATGAGAAGGCATAAGTTAGTGTTTTTCACTGGATATGAAACACCTCGGTACTCTCCTTGGTGAAAAGGGCTGCCTGATCTAGTAGCATTAAGGTGCAATCTGCGCTGAGGCTGCTACCATCTTCAACATAGGGAAACAGCTGACAGAGACCATTTTGACTTGGAGCTAATTCCGAATGGTGTCTAATCTCTTATCAAAAGAGGAAAAACTAAGACCACCAGGTTCCTCCAGTGCTACCTGGAAGACTCACGTCTCTGAATCCAATGGATGAAATCCACAAAGAGCTGCTGATAAGGTTTTCAGCTCTCCAAGGAAACTGAATCATTGCTTGTCTCTCCTTCCCTTTGTCACTCTGCTAATCTGCAGCTGAGCCAGGGGATCTCAACAGATAAGAGACAGGAACGAACTAGCATATCCTTACCTGAAAAACAGTCACAATTAGGATCGATCTTGCAGTCACAATCTGATGGGGCTCCAGCGATTATAGAGATCTCACCATTGGTTGTGACCTGTTGTATACGGTTGATCTTTCTTTCATCTGTTTCTGCAATGTAGAGTATGCCACTGTGAGACACAGCGATCGCCCTGGCCGACTCCAGAGTCGAGTGGATGGCCACCTTGCTGACGATGAAGTGGTCGATGCCTGGCACCTGGCAGTGAATGGGGCGCCCTGCAATAATTCGCACACGCCTGTTCTCAGAGATCTGCAGGACGATGTTGTTGTCCAGGACATACAGTGAGTTGTCCAGAGGGTTCACTGTGAGGTCTGTTGGCCACTCTAACCGCACCTGGAAAAGAAAAAATAAGGGAAAGGTGTGGAAAACAAAATTAAAAAGAACAATTAAGACAATAAGGCAGTTTCGTTCAACCATTCCTGATCACCATGTCATCAAGCACTCAGAGGATTCAGCCAGCACTGCCTCTCCGGTATGTACCTTTGATTTGGTTTGGCAGAAGAAGTTGCTATAAACATACTCTTTTCTGAGGTCCAGCTCCAGTGCGGAACAAAACTTGATTTGAAAAGTAATTTAGCACCCTCTGAGAGGTGTTTGCACGAGTCCATTAAGGTGAGAACTTTATTATACCTATGCACTCATGCAAATAAAAACATACACTTCATGTCATGCAACATCAGCCAGAAAATTTTCCAAGTCTAGATGTTATTGTTTCAAGGTTGCAATCAACACTGACAGAGTGGAAAACAGTTAGAGGTTGTCAATGTCCTAACACTTTAATTGACTGTTAGTACAAAAGGAAAATGACATACTGGAAGAGCATGACACACTTCCACAATTTATTTACTAAGCAAGAATTGTTAATAAGACTTATATGTCCTAAGAAATATAAGCTCGTTTATTCTTTGTAACATCATAATGCACCAATACGTCACACTTCACATGATACAATAGCCAAGCCATAATTACTTCTAGTGATCTTGCTTTGTGAATTCAGTATTTCAGTCATGGGTTAAGCAAACTCTTTATATTTAAGGTTAGCTTTTTGCCTTTTTCCATGCAGGTGAGAGTACTAACCAAGCTAAGTTTCCAAACGCTAGACCTCACTCATCTGATACCTGTTGCAACAGGATCTTGGAGGAATTAAACATGGTCCCAGTTAAAGGTGGGGCAGCCTGACAACCTGAAAGACAACCAGTATGCAGGCTGCTGACAACCACTATGTAGCATGCACTGGCCAGAGCTTCCAACTCTTCCTGTTTAGAAAGCTCAACAGGCAGTGCAGGGTCGCTGACCTGGGAAACAGCAACAGAGTAGACCAGTCCCTGTCCCCAGCTAATGGCCAGTGGAGGACTCGGACTGCAGCTTGTCTATGGAAAGGTCAGAGAACAACTGAGTCACAGAGGTTGCAAGATAGCCTATTTCTGTCTGTCTTGGGATGCGTTGCTTGTTATCATTCATGAAGAGATGGCTGTTTTCATCTGAGTGGAATTTTTCTGGACTAAGTATTTCAATCATCAGAAAAGAATAAATACCAGGCTAAACCGTAACTGCTTTATATGCTTTACATGTCACAAAAGCTTCTATTATTTAATTTAATGATTTTGTTTCTGGTTTTGCTCATTTTCCACTGCACTAATTAAAAGATCTATGAATGTAGAGACTGCAGATGCTAATACAATGCTCAGCACTGAGGAATAACATATGGTGGAGTGTGTGGCCATCGCAAGCCACCTGCTTGCCTGGGGTCAGCTCAGGAACCAGGCTGGAGGCCAAGTCTCTCCCTTTCTCAAGCATCAGTATTTCCTGAATAATCTCATTTCCAGAAGTACATTGCTGGTTTGATAATTGATGTTTTAATAGAGCGAGGGTATTGTGGCTACTGGGTCTCGTCCTGCGTGGTTACATGGTGCACCACACAATTAGGAAGGCTCACGGGGTAATGTAATTCCTCCTTGTGCCCAGTCCATTTTTCTAGACAGCATAATAACTGGCATTTAGACTAATGCCGTTGGGCTCAAAATCTCTTCTGAACCAGGTGGTAGAGCCCTTCCAAATGATGATGAATGTGGTGAAACAGTAGGAAACAGATTCCTCCCATAAAGGTGCCGATTTCTGTGTGTGTGTCTGTCTGTCCATCTGTCTGCCTGGATTTCACCCACTGCACTAGGGCTAGTTCACACAGAGCTGCTAGCTCATGCTTCCACTGAGGGTTCACTGGGACATCAAATGAGTTTTATGCTAACTCTTCAGTTAGCATAAAAATCTCTACAAGGCCAGCTTCAGGAAATGTGGAAAAAAACCAATTTGCAATGTACCTTTAAGGCAGAACATTTGATTTGCTCTACTGAAGTAAATGGATTCTTTTTAGTGGGAAACAGACACCCTCAACTTTAATGGTCTCCTTCACAGATCACTCTGCTGTAAAAACAATCTTAGATTAACTGTAACTAGATTATTAGTGATAAAAACTGGCCTGAAACTATCTATTTTAGCCATAACCCTGCACAGCACCCACGATGCCTTCATAGATTTCCTTTGTAGACCAGCCCTGCTGCCTTTGCCCCGTGACTAATTTGAATTCCTCTCGCCGTGCAGGTATGTCTGGTGTCTGGCAGGTAAACAGGAACTGGTTGGAGCCAAAACAACTCTTTTGCTAGTTGATTTGAGGCTGATTCGGTTTAAAACTGAATAAACTTTCATGCAACTGTCCATTTCACTCAGAGTAACGTGCCTAAAGCTCAGTCTTAGCTGTTAATTGCAAGCACATTTACTTCCATACTGATCACATCCATAAATCTAGCTGCATGATGGTGAAAATAAATACAACACAGTTTTAGTTTGGAACATCTAAACCATTTTGGTCACTTCCCCGTAACCATTGCCTAGCTCTCTGCTCTGCAAATCTCACACAAGGTACAGCTACAGCTTTTCCTTCCTGGGTTTAAAGCAGGTCAAGGATGTATTAATGGTTTAATCCCAGGTGAAACAGTAAAGCCAGCATGTGCCTTTCCAGAGATTGCAGCATAAAAAACTGCTGCTGCTCACAGCAAGCTTATGCTAGTGCAACTGGAGGGGAAAGAAAAAGGTGAAATAGGCCAATTAAAATCAAACATACATACAAAGACAAACCCCTGAGTATTCCTAATCTGATGAAGAATTTCACAGATTTAGAAAAAAATCTGCACTGCTCTTGTCAGGACGAGTCTTCAAGGCACCTTAAACTGGTGGGAGCTGGAGTTGCTGCAGACCCACCCCATCCCTTCCCCCAGTGCACCCCCCAGCAAGGCCAGCGTTTACGTGCTCCTACAGAGAGCAGGTTCAGGACAGTTTGCTGGCTAGAAACTAATCACCTAAATCAGCTTAAGCTGAAGTGTAACTGCACCCTCAGGTTCCCTGTTACCTTGAAAAGTCACCGGTTCTTTCTTTTCTTTTAAAGCAAGCTGCCCTCTGGCAGGTTTCTGTGACCAAACCATCAGTTGTGCTTCATTCAGAGCCAATAAACATATTACAGAGAAGCACTTCAACTCTCATCAGATATAACTATGCCCATTAAAAAGTTTTTCCAGACAAAACCTCAGTTAGGATTAGAATTTTAAATCAGTTAATATAGTTTTTAATTTGAAGCAGTACTTCACAAGCCTCTGTAAAAAGTCCTTTCCCATTTATGTAATTTTTTTATAACCCAAAATTGGACCAGCTGCAAGTGTTTTTCCTTATATTCGATGGTTCTTTTCTGAACAGTGTACAGAAATGGCATTGCTGATTATCCCATTACAAACAAACAGACAACGTTTGTTCAGTAGCAGTCACAGACTGAAATTTTCAGGTGACAATTTTGGTTTGGTTCACTGGAGACTGAGTATATGCAATGGAAATCACTGCCAAAACAAGTGAACCCTTGAGCAATGAGACCTTTCGCATACAAGTATTAACATGTCAACTTTTATGGGAATTCAACATTTAACTGTCAAGATAAAGGCTCCAGCTATATCTAATAATCAATCTCTGGTTTGAGAAGCGCAAAGTTAACACCTACTGGTCTGGCTTCCCAATACATTTTTTCATGTCCAATGTTCCACAATACACCAAGTGCAGCACTAACGTGGCTTCAGTTTAAATGAATCTTCCCCAGGAGATCTACATTTAGGTAGCTAAATAGCTCTCAGATCTGAATGGTATTTTCTGTGTTTGTTTCTTTCTTGCAAAATACGCATGTGCTTCTGTAAGTATCTACTTACCTACCTCTCTGGTTTTGAAATGTTTAAATTTTACATTTTTTTTCCCCACAGCAAAGCTTTGCAACCAAATAAATAATGTGAGTTTTTTGCAAAGCAGCACTGATAGGAGAGCCTGCACTCACGTACTTCTTAAACACACACGCCTGCACACATACACACATTCCAGTGTCAGCTTGTGAAGAACACTGTTTCACTTTTGGTTTTCACCACATGGCTAAAACCTTCTGCACATTCTGCATGACATTTTACGACTGTGGCATTTTCGGTACTATTTTGTACAAATCAGATCAAACAAATTCCACCATTCATATCAAAGTAAGGAAAGTAAAGAGGGAAAAATTTATCCTTGTCTGCAGATGCTGGTTTCAAGAGCTTTACTGTTTGGTTGCAGGAGTAAATTTCACTGGGATAGGTTTCATTTATCATGGATTAAAAGAAGCTGCATAAATCCCTAAAAAGGCTTCATCATCACTTTGATTTCTTGCCATGCATTGCTTGTATATTTTGATTTCATTTATGCAGTAGCATGAAACTAATGCCAAAATTTTTCTCATAGTCCTGACTGATGGATTACTTCCTATCTCTACTGCTCAGCTCCAAGTACTTCTGTTTATGCTACCTTTGCCTTCATTCAGCCCTGTGATAATCATTTCCAGACCTGATCATAACATCCTCCACATTTCTTTTGCTGCCAACTTTCGTTTTTCATCTCCCTCTTATTTATGCTCACTTCTGCTGTTGTTTACTGGCCAAACCCAACTCACCACAACGTCCTTCCAAACAGCATTTTTGTCTCTTCCCACCAAACTCTTCTTTCTCCTTCCTCCTGTGAGAGCAATGGCCTCAAGGAAGGACCTGCGCAGGCGCTCCATCAGGAGTGAGTGCAGTTCACAAGGCGAAAGGAGACCAGTTCTGTTTCCCTAAACTTTTTACAGAATGTCTCACTACATACATTTCTCTCTATTTTCTCACAGTTGACAACCACAGATATTTTTACATCATTTTCTGTCAGTTTGCTCTCACTTCTAGGGTCCTTCTTTTGTTGACACTGACAATGTCAGCTCCTCTCAGCAGCTTCGCTTGTTTCCTAATGGCACACAGCGACACAATCCAGCTCCTGCGGTCTGACACCAGGGAACCCTTCCCCGCAGTGGGATTACAGCCTCCTCCCACACTGGAGGAGCCTTTGTTTCTCATGCTCCTTATGCCGCATATTATAAAACCCAGAATTATACAGCTCAGCTGTAGCAGTCTCTGCTCTAAACTTCACAAATGTTGCTCTCTCTGCATTCATTGTTCCCCAGTGAAAAACCCAAATAAATGAATTTTGCAGCCTAACGACTGCTGTTTCCTGCCCTGAGCTGGGAAAGCAGCTGTGGCACATTCACAGATGCAGCTCAGAGGTCTGAGGCCACCAGTTCTCTGGCATCACGGCCTGGGCAGTCTCCCCGCCAACCTGCCTTTGCCGTCAATTATTTTCCGCTGATGAGGGACCCAGCACAGGAATGCGAAGGCAAGGCACCATTCCAAGCCTTTTCACTGCTCATCTTCGCTTCACTTGCCACAAGCTTCACTGCGCCCTCGCTTTCCAGCTCTCTTCTTGTTTCATATTTTCTTTTTTACGATTTTTTTTCTGCTTCACAACTTCAAAGACTGTATGAGGAATCTTGGGTCTATTAAATCGATAGGAAAAGTTGATTTCTATGAGGACGGGTTTCACGCTGTCTTTATTTAATAAGAGAGGGAATATTATGCAGAATCACATAAGCCCACTGACTATGAAAATCAATGGGACTTAGATTCCTAAGCCATTTAAGTCTGTTTAAACACAGTGCCCATGATTTACACAGGCTATGAAAGAAATATTTTGTTAAATGCTCAGAAGGAATTAACAGAGTATTCTGAGCATGCTGGTACCTCTGAGAGGAGGAATCTTAGACTCTTCAATTAAAATATCTCAAAATAGACCATGAATTTGAATCTAACCCAAACACGTCTCCACTGCTGGAGTGGGAATAGATGTCCTCCAAACATACCTCTGTAGTTAATTTGCAGGCCAAAAGAAGGGAGTGGGACTAAGTGGAAATCTAGCTAACAACAGGAATGTTTCCACTTTGCCTCACTGTCTAACCTGCACTTCCAGATCCTGCGCCTGTCAGACGAGGCGGCACAAAAGTAATATTGCATGGATCTTAATAAATCTCTCACTAGCTTCACCTCTCCTTTTTGGGCTCACAAGTTCTGGACGCAGAAAGCCAGTATGTTGACAGTGCAGAAAAGGTGGGAGGAAGGTCTTGAAAAGCTTTAGCTGAGATGGTAATTAAAGGCTGTTTGACAATAGTGGAGGCTGCAGTTAAGATGTCTTTTGCTTCTTGTAACTATTCAGGTTCACAAAAGCATCTGGCCCGAAAAGTGAGAGGAAGAGAGGATACATAGAAATGAAATTTCCAAAACTGAAAAAAGGAAAGAAAGTCTTGCCTTTGAGCAACACCAGCTGTTGTGAATTTGTCACCCAAATACTCTGACTCTGCCTTGAATCCTGAGTCAAACTTAAAATTAAAATTAAAATTTAATTCTTGAAATTAGAACTTCCCACAGATTTGTGCCCAGGAAACTGTCTCTAACCCCAGCACTGCTCTGCAGGGCAGCACTCCCCCGACCCCTGGGCTGGGCAGAAAGGGAGCCCGGGGGAAGCGAAGGCCGAGGAGCTGCTGCCAGGAGGTTGCACAGCTGCACTCCTAGACGGATCAGGGCTGCAAAACACGTTCCTGCAAGGATCAAAACAAATGCTAACTCCACAGCTTTCACAAGAAAATGCAAATTCACTTCTGCGATTTAAGCCTTCCCTTAAGAGTTACACCATTAAACTCACAAACACGACTTCTGAAAGCAGAAGAAAGAAGGATGGGAAAAACAGACATTCTGCAATTCATGTTTATGGCAGGGCATCTTCCATGGCAAATTCCTACAACAGTACACAATTCAATAGTAACAGCTTCTCAGAATCCGTTGTAAGAGTGAACTAATTCTACACTAAACTGTAGCAGAGAGTTAAGGGAAAACAACTACGGAAAAGTTTGGCTTTTTATCTTTAAATTATACATATTTTTTCACACGGATATAAAAAAATCCTAGGCAGGAAAAGCAACTAAATTAATTGTAATCTTTACTTGTATGGAAATTAGCACCAAGATTATTATCACAACATGATCTTCTGCAACTGATTTGTCACAAGTATTTACCCATTAGACAGTTCCACTGAGCAAAATCAATGTATTCTA
This sequence comes from Mesitornis unicolor, assembly GCF_000695765.1. Taxonomy (NCBI): domain Eukaryota; kingdom Metazoa; phylum Chordata; class Aves; order Mesitornithiformes; family Mesitornithidae; genus Mesitornis; species Mesitornis unicolor. The sequence continues at coordinate 74,931 of NW_010192829.1, read as the reverse complement.
ACTAGATATTACGCTGCACTGAAAGCAAACACATACTGCTGTTAGTCACCAAATAGCTAATAAAAAAAACAGGCGTCCTGCATTTTGCAGAACAAACAGGACAACTGTGTTCCATGCAGCAATCCTTCTACGTGAGTATTTACTCACCAGAAAATGCACTGGAGAGTGTTTGATTCTAGTCTGAGACTGCAAGCAGGCACTCTGCTTTGTATTTCTGCCAGCAAAGGGCACTGGTTACTGCTGGGATGCATATTTGGATATGCATTATCAGACTGCCAGAAAAGCTTACAAGGATAAAGTTTAAGACTATTGTTTCTTCAAGCAAAATTCAAGAAATACAACTCAACTAAATAATGCATCTCAAGCCTGGGATGGATGCAACCTGGATGTAAAAGGAGAGGCACTCGGTTTTCTTGCCTTCCAAAAAGGCTCCAAAGATTTTAAACGTGCACCTGAAATCACATTTCCAACTGATTCCTAATAGGATTGCTAAATAAAGGTTTTGATTTTTTCAGTAGCTGAGCTCTAGATCTAGAAAGGCACAGAAAGGTTCCAGATGTAGAAGGGCTCACGGAAAGCTCTACAAAGCCTCTGGCAAAACAACAACAAAACAAGGGGTGAGGAATGGGGACGTGCAGGAAGATGGGGTCCCTGGAAAGTTGTACATTCAGAAAGGGCCCGTAGGGGTGCTGGACCTTGAAAAGCCAGCTGAGCCAGAAAGGGCTGCAGAAGGGCTCCAGAGAAGGTAAGCTCTGAGAAAAACCTCCGAAAGCTTTCCAAACCAGGCCAGGAAAAAGATCTAGTGGGTCTCCAGACATGCTCCAAAAGCTATGGATGCCATTTCTTGCCCCCTCTCCCCATCCCCGAAAGCTCTAGATCTAGAAAGGCCCCAGATCTGCAAAGGCACCAGATGTCTTGAGAAAGGCTCTTGACATCTCCAGCACAGTTCTAAATCTCTGGATCTCAAGCTTCTAGCAATTTCTAGATCTGGAAAGCAACAGGAATCACTAGATAGTGCTAGATCTGGAACTGTCCTTTCAAAAGCCTTGTCTTTATTTCTTCAAATCAATTCAAAAAGACTGAAGTAAATAGCATAAGCTATAAATCCTTCTAGATGGGAGCATACAAAAATAATCTCACAATGAAATCAGTTCCTTATGACTAGGCTACTTCTACCAAGTTTTAACCATTTGCCCCCTCCTGATTTCCCCAAATTTCGGCATACCTTTCATGAGCCATCCCATACGCTTACTATAGCTCATGGCAGTGAGAGCAAAAAAAGCAAAACCGTTGGCTTTGTTGTTACTGTTGATGTGGACACAGAAACAACTCTGAACCGGCCAGAAAAACAGAAGAAAAAAGAAACACACACGAATGGAGGACCTAAAGGGTTTTACATCATGTCATGACTTTCCCCAGTTCTCACTGGAGACAGCTACACGCTGTTCAGTTTCCTATTCTGCTTCGAGCAGTTGATTGAGCGGCTACTGAGTGATGTTCAGACGTTTATGATTTTCCTGCAATGTGACCTACATTGCTAAACTTCACAAGTTTATTCTCCAAGGCAGCGTATCATTTTGCATGCCATACCCATCCCAAAGGAATCTATCAGCAGGAGATGAGGCCCAGTTTGTAAAAGCTGAATGTCCTTCAGACATTTTTAGCTAATTTGTTTGTAAATGTGAGTGTTACTGTCAGAGTAACGCACTGCATAACACGGTGCTATCATTCTGTTTGTCTCTGTGGCCTGAACTTCATAATGCACAGCTATAAATGTAACCTCTGTATGGCATGCTACAAGTGGATACAACCAATTTCTGTCTTGATATTTGCATTTTTTTTCCTCCACTGACACAATGCCTTTTCACTTTTTTTCCCCTTGGCAGAAACAAGGGTGCTGAAGCAAACAAGGTATCACCAAGAGGGGAAATGAGGCACTTAGCTGTCATTGCCCAGCTCATGCCACGTTCCTTTCTCAGGCTGTCAGAGCTTACTTCCATTTGACTTCAGCAGCTTGTAAGCATAACTAAGGGCAAACTTAGTCATAATTAATAATAATGATGATGATGATGATGATGATGATGATGGAGAAATCACTACTACCTCCAAAGCAACACTTCTTGGTACTAAAACCTTTTCAGTCTTTGTTTATAATAGCTCTGAGACCTGAGAAGTACCCAGACAGCAAGGGAACAACAACCTCTGCAGTTCCCTCATGCTGACATGTTTCAAAGTCCTGCCCTTTGTAAGCTGTTGGTATTACAGTGTTGTTTTGACAGGATCTGCAGACTTCCAGGCTTCCCTTAGCACCTGGAGCAATTTGCAGGCCAGAATTATCGTTGTGCTGGATTTTCTGACCGCCCTTCTGCCAGTTACTGCGATGCAATGCTTTCAGTCATGCAACCATACCCACGCTTTCTCTTACAGCTTTCAAATGCAGCAGTTTGCAGCTCTGTAAAATTTCAATGACTTGACAATAGAATTAAATGCCTCTATCGCTTTTGTCACTTACACTGGTTTTATGCCTTTCTTTTTGTAAGATTTCTCCTGATCTGTGCTGTTTTCAAGACAGATCAGGAGTCCAAACACCAGTCATCCCTCCTTTAAGACCTAGGACAATCTTCCTTTGATCTACTCAATGCAACAGTTCCTATCCCAGCAGTGTGTAACGTCTCCACAGGAAGGACACCACCACCTCCGGTCACTGCTGGCCTCAAACCTGCCCTGTACTCAAACTCCAGACTTCTGCCAGCCCATTTAGTTTCCCTCCCCCTAATGCTGTGCAATATTTCCACACGTCCAAACCAGAACACACTGGTCAATCTGAAGGGCTTGGAATAGAGACAGTAAAGACAGCTCCATGTAAAGCTGGATTATTATTGTTATTCACTTTATAACAGACAAAACTTGTTACATCTGTAGGAGGTCCTTTACCCCATAGGTGCGTGGAGAGTTGGCTGGTGAGAGGAGAGCAACATACACACAGTACCAGCCCTGATAACCTTAAAAAAATGGCTAATGTAGGAGTTGCCTTCATCAAAGCAGAGATATCTCAATTAACAGGCAGGCCTTGTTAACAGTGGACGTAGATGAACAAATGGATTAAAAGAAAATAAGGGGCACAGTCTGCTTGGCCTGCCTTTGCATGCTCCCATCAATATTCACATTCCCTTCTCAGCAGACCTTCTTGTAGCTTGGACTCCAGGATGTCAGGGACCAGCTTTCACTATCAAATTACTTATGGTAGGCTCTGTAGTATATGTAGAAACCACACACATATATATGTATGTGTGTGTGTGTGTACAGACATAGGTATATATTATGTGTATATCTATTCTCCATGCGTAAATTGTTTCCTCAACAGATGAAAAACGTCAGATGTAGTCACCAATGTATCTCAATCCCTTGCAGACTCCCACCAGTTTGGCAAAGCTGCGCTAAACATTTTCAGCAGCGTAATTCAGCAGAGCAGATACAAGGTTTCTGCTATAAATAACTCGTCAGCTGGACTCCACTGTACTGAACCATATTTAAATTAGAGAGATAATCAAAGGCTACTTGTGTATAAAGAATAAAAAGTGAAACAACCAGATAAGTTGGTTTCTTGGGAAAAACTGACAGGAGAGCCTCAAAAAGAGCCAGTTTTTCAGCTGGGAACTCCATTCCCAGAGAGTTAAAAGAGGATGAGGCAGCTGGGCAGCTGGGCAGGGTGCTAGGGCCTTGGCCAGGTGAGGTGGGAGGGCAGCTTGCAAGTGCTGGTATTGCTGGGTGGACACGTACAGGGGCTTTGTGCACGCACAGACAGCATCTGGTAAGCGTGGAGGTTTCTGTTATTTGGGAAGGTATAGCAAAAAGTAAGAGAAAAGTCATAAGCAGAGATCTGTCAGGCCTCCTTCACTCCATCATCAACACTTCCTGCCTTAACAATCAAAGTACAGGATGCAACTGCTGGAAGAGTTGATCAAAATGTACGTAGTTTTTTACTCAGTAGTAATGCATTATTTATGGCAGATAATTGAAATAAATTGCTGTTTTGCGGGTGACCAATACAAAAAGAGCACTTGGGCTTTAAGGAAGAAATCGAAGTGTGACTGCATCGCAAGCTATCTCACTTCTATGACTAACATTTCAAATTCAGTGATAGAATAATTTGATTAGAATAAAAAATAGCTGTGATGAAACCATCCTGCTTTCTGTTTGATACTCTAAAAATCACATTATACACCTACAAGTTTGATTCATGAGCTCTCACAGACTTTTTTCCACGTGAAGTCCTAATCCTATGAGCCTCTTTTCTCTGAGTTCCTGTTAAAGAGAGGCTACTTAACCTCTCTGCTACCCCGGGAAAAGACTATTTTATCTTCTACCTGAAGATCCTGTTTTAAAAAGGTTTTCAGCTTGGTTTTGCTTCAAAGTATGGATACTAGTGACTGTTCCTGCATATGCTATTATGGCTGGAATCATTTCGTATAGGCATATGGCTTCCAAAGACTAACACTTCATTAATTGGGGAGGGGCTCATTTTTGAAAAGGTTTGAAGATGTAAAGGCTCAGGTTTGAAGTAAAGGCTCTGTCCATTGCCGGTTTCGGTCTATTTTTCACACATACATGCTCTTAGGATAGAGCTGTTCCTTTCTACACACTCGCCACTCACTACTTTTCCAGTTAAGCCTGGAAGAGCACTCAATGAGAAGCCCCAGTTCCACTCAGCCAGTGCCAAAATAGTTGCTGATTTTGCTGTGGCCGTGACTTCTACTCGAGTGGGAAGTGGCTTTTCTGGTACTCCAGCAAAGACAAAGAAGAAAGAACATGAAAGTAAGCAGCAGAGTAAAAAGAACCAGAGAATAAGATGACTTTATACTGGAAAATAATGACAGCTCTTCTGGGCTCCTTGATGCAGCAAAAATTAGAAAAAATAATAATAAAGGTCTTCTCTAAAAAGAAAAAAAGCTCTGGAAGTCTTCTGTAAGGGAAGACCTCAAATAAAAATTCAAGGGCCTACAAATTGTCATTTCTGCTTTGTGTGTTTTTTGTTCAGCAATTTCATGAATACACATAAAAAACGTTTCTGCGAAGCACTGAAAAACACAGTTCAGAGATCAGGAATATTTATGATGCATTAATTACACATAACTGGAATAGGGTATCACAAGTCACACAGGTAGAGGACTAAAACGAAATCAAGAGCAGGAGTAGTTTTGCAATACTTTGCTACAGTGAAAACAAAGTTTTCCTTTTGATGGCATACTGCTCTCTAACGCAATTAGAATATTATGCATCTAGTGTTAAAAAAAGCCAATAAGAAAGCGTTTTGTGCAGTATATACTGCTGGGTATGTAGAGAAACACCTAAAGAGACAGCAAGTCTTCCTCCAACCTGCAATACTAATTAATTAATTTTGCCCATGTAATCCTGCAGTTGCTTTGTGACACCCTACCCTCAACCTGGCTTAAAAGTACTTCAGCTTAGAATCAATTTGGGTTTTATCTTGGCAGCTCGCCCTCCGTTTCCTACCCATTCATCAGATCATATTTTTGTCTTTCACATTTTTCTTTCCTGCCTCCAAATGTACCCAGTGAAAGTTCTGTTCAGGCTGTGCTTGCTCCGATGAGCAGACCCTCATTGCTGCTTTCAACTGAGGTCACCATGTCCTGGGAGCTTTTTGTTCTGCTCAAAAGGCTTCCACAATGCCACTGAAGCATACTGTGCCTGTGCAGATGCTGGTGGGGAGTGCCTGCAGCACTTGTGACTGCGGGAGCAATGTCAGCGTTTGCATTTTTGAGATATATACCACATTTTAAAGCAATTCTGCTCATTTTTACTCCTGTTTTCCAGTATTTTGTCCTTCACTTCACTATTTCAAGTAGGTCATCAACGGCATTTCTTACTGGTTTCTCCTCCATCATTCAAAGTAGGCTGTCCAGGACATTGCCATGTGTGGGTCGCCTTTTAAAGCTTGTTCTAGAAATCTGCTGTTTAATTTGACCTATTGAGCAAATTGCCTACGCAAGTAACACTGTCACATTTTTATAAGGGAGCAAAACATTTAGCAGTGTCACTGAAGTTTATGTGAAGCAACGCAATATAGATGGTTCCCTCACGTGGAGAACTGCTGAACAAAGGCTGATGAAGTGCAAATGCCAAGAAAAAGTCTTCAAACCAGACCTTTCATTTTGGAACACAGCAGTGACAGTTATTAACACCATCAATCAGGCCAGAGCTATTGCTTTGGCACAGACTCGAGCATAGCAGGACTGACATCAGCACGAGCACAAGGCCATGGTTACAGGCTAAGAGAAAGCCCTTGGGATTCATTTTCTGTTGCCTTGCAAATATTTGGTCTCTATGTTTGCAGGAACTGTGCTCTAGGTTGGTTTGAGCAGTTCCCAAATACTAACTGCTACCACTCGCACAGATATAAATGGCTTGAGGTTCAGAGTGATGGAAATTCAGACCACATATTTCTCATGGGAGGAAAGATACAGGATGAAATTGCAAGATGGTAGAAATATCTACTGATTTTCTCCTCAGCTTTCACCACAGCAATGGAGGCAGAAGTGAAGCTTATCGCTCAAGCTGAGCTGAAGTGCTTTTACTTTCACACAAAACCTCCCACAACATCAATACAACTTCTGTGAACACTGGATCTAATGAAGGCTGGTTTCCTAAGGACTTCTGTCTCATGGCTCACTGACTTGGGAGTTTAATAAGATCGAAGCACCAAATGAAGCTTTTCCTGTGAATGGAGCGTTTATTAGATCCTGAGTGGAATCTCTGGAGTTTAATAAAAGAAAGCTCATGCTGCAATATTTCCTTTTGAAAGGGCACTTTAGGTCTCTCTCCTCCAACTGGTTTAGTACTTTTTATGGAACGTGTAGGACTTTAATTGTTGTGAAGACTGGTGTTCCCTCTACAAATTTGAAATTGGCCCAAGATTTTGATTCTCTGAAAAGAATACTGACAGACAGACAGACATCCCCACACCATACGCTCTCATTTGCTCTCATTTGCTATCAATAACCAGGCTAAAAAAATTCTGTATATCCTAGGGATGCAGCAAACTCTACAAAAGGATGCACATTAGAGAAAAACAGCAACACGGAGATGCCACTGATCTAGACCAGGATCAAGCCCAGCCTCATCACGCAGTACAACGGAATGATGATCCCCTTTCTTTTCCTTCTTTCACTCCCCATCCCAGTCTCCTCCCTTAGCACTCGTGCTGCGGCTTGCGGCCAGGAGGCCCTGCCACAGGGCCTGCTGCTGGTGCAAGTTTGGAGAGCAGTTGGCAGTGCCGCA